>NC_068403.1:29787315-30087315 GCF_023724105.1 Carassius gibelio | reverse complement strand
CAAATATTAGTATTCAATGTTTTCTGTTTAAAATATCAGAACATTGTGCATGTGTAACTGCAGGCTAAAGCACTTCATGTCCCTCTGAGCTGAAATAAATAGTGTGTAAATACAGCTAAATGCCACTTCAGATGCAACGTCTGCAAAGATTCATTTTGTTGATACTAGTTACATTTTTTTAGTAACAGCCTAAATGTCTTTTTTTGACTCAAAAGATGCAAACCTAAAAAAAAAAAAAGGCTTTATTAAAGGTAAAATTGCCCATGAAAGTATTAATATAGATGTATTATTGTTCACTGACATGAACTGACCACACAGAACGTAGAATATAAAAAAGTGTTTATTATGTTTGAAATCTGGATATTTATCTTACAAAAACGCATGGATTCATTACAGGGGGCTTTATTGACCCCCCGGAGCTGTGTGAGGGACGTTTTATTACAGACGCGTGCACTTTATTTCACATCTTCTGAACGACTGACAACAAACACCTGCTTTACCCCCATGGAAAGGTCTGGAAGAGCAGGACAATATTTAATAAATCTTCTGTTGGATTATTCTGAAAGAGGAAAGCCACATAAACCTCGGATGCTTTCAGGGAGAGTAGAGGATAAACACGTTTTCATTCTCGGGTGAACCAGCCCTTTAAAGGTTTTTCAGAAAGAGACAGAATAAATATGTTTGATATCTGTTGACTTTTATTTTTAAACCACTTTGGAATTGAAAATGGGAATCGATGAGTGGAATCATAATTGATCAAATTCAAATGACTCCCATCTTAACGTGCGTGTGTGCGTGCGTGTGCGTGTGTGTGTGTGTGTGTGTGTGCGTGTGTGTGTGTGCGTGCGTGTGTGTGAGAGTGTGTGTGTGTGTGTGTGTGTGCGTGTGTGTGTGCGTGCGTGTGTGTGTGTGCGCGTGTTGTGTGTGTGATCAGCCACGGTCTCAGTATCCCGCGTGGGATAATCTGTGCTGATCAGACAGGTGAAGGACTAAACGCTGGGCTCCTCCTGTAGCAGCGCGGGCTCCTGGACGGTGATTGTGCTTGGCTCAGCAGTGTTGCCTGCAGACACGTCCAGCCATGAAGACTCTTTCTGTGTTTGTCTGCTTCCCGGGAGTGAGCCGGGGCTGGTGCTGTAGCTTACAGGACCGCTGGGTGCCGTCCATCGTACTGTGAGAGATCTGCAGGGCTTCATGGCGTTTTGATTTGCGGCACAAACCTCTCAACAGGTAACGAAGACGAGCGAACAGAGGCCTGCTGGTGAGATTACAGACATGCGTCTCAGTTTAGGTTGTGTTGTAATCTCTGGATTATTTTACAAGGTTTAGTGCGTGTTCTCCACTCCCAGAGAATGTTAAATGCTTGTGAACTCTTTAAAAGCAGTGAAGTTGTTGCATTGTACGCTGTTGTCTTACAGGAAGCACCCCATCTAATCTAATTCAAATTGTTGTAATGTGAAAAAAAATTGCAGTGTTTTATAATTTATTTAATTTCTGCAGTTCAGTAAAAATGACTCAGACTGAGAATAATGAGAATTTAACGTCTAGTAAAACATCTGTTGATGTGTTACGATTATGAAATATGCTTAATTGGCATTAAAACAATGTCATAATTGCATAGACTTATTTCCCACATATAATGAATATTCTGGGCAGGTTTTTATTCATGATGATCAAGGGACTGTAGAGTTTTTCTGGAAAAAGCATCTTCTCCGATCGCATGCGCTTCTGATCCTGAAGAATGTGATTGTGTTGCTGTCATTCTTATCTCACTGTCCATATGAGGAGTAGATTATAATGAGATGATGATGATGATGATGATGCATCTGCACGCGCCGTCCTAATCCTGCCCTTCACACATCTCACTGAGCATTAAATACACACATAGGAGGTCAACTTTTGATTTATTTATTTAAATTTCACAAAGAAATGTGCAGCAATAGCCTAAAAAAAGGATCTTGAATATTTTCATTTACTGTATCATTTAGTTTAAAAAAAAATCGTTAATCGGATCATGAGTTGAGTAAATCCTTATTTCCCTAATAGATTTGAAAGTAAAGACAAAATTTCATTGCAGATTTCTGCATGTTATCATATAAGGTCAGTACTGTTGATGAACCACACTTTCAGGACTGACATGAATAAATATCACGTTTAGATGCACTGATTGCTATTTTCTTTCTAAGATCTATGTAAAAATTTTTACTTTTTTTCAATGCAAAATATTACTTATGTAATAAAATTAATTATTGAACATTACAATTCCACAAATCTGGACCAAGTTACATATGTTTACTCGCTTAAAGGGATACTCCACCCCAAAAATAAATTAAATACATTTTTGTCATTAATCTCTTACCCCCCCTGTTGTTCCAAACCTGTAAAAGCGTTGTTCATCATCGGAACACAGTTTAAGATATTTAGGATGAAAACCGGGGGGCTTGTGACTGTCCCATAGACTGCCAAGTAGCTTACACTGCAAAGTCCAGAGGAGCATGAAAGACGTCGTCAGAGTAGTCCTCCTCCTCAGGATCCAAAACCATCTGAGTGAGTCAGGGCTGTGCCTGCTGGGTCTATGAAAACCATTCCAGATATTAGCCCCCCATCTCCATTTAACTGCTCCCCGGGAGGATTTATATATTTGGGTGTTATTGTGAGCCCTGTATTTAAAAATCAGTTCAAAGACAATTTTACCGTGCTGCTTAGTAAAATTAGAGAAGGTTTAAACCGATGGGACACTCTTTCATGGCTCTTATAAAAGTGACTGTCCTTCCCAAGCTTCTCTACTCAATTCAGAGGACACCTGTTCTGTTCTCTAAAGAGGTTTTAAAGGACATGAATGGTTGGCTAAGCATTTTAATTTGGAGCAAGCACAAACCAAGGTGGAAGTTTTCTGCACTATAGTTCCCAGGTTCAAATGGAGGTCTGGACTTCCCTAATATTGAGCTATATCATGGTCTGCTCATCTCTGATTGGGTTGTTCTCCATAACTCCACAAACCTTCCCCTTGTGGAGCTGTTGTTTCTTTAAAATATAAAATCCTTACTGGATAACGGTGATAACCCTGTAACTGTAAATGCACTTAAGGCATGGAGGGCTGTTTGTCGTTTTGATGGAAGAACTAAATTAACCTCTGCTTTTACACCAATTGGGAATAACCCAGACTTCCCTCCAGCCAGATTTGATGGGACGTTTCAATTTTGGGTGAATCAAGGCATTAACCCACTTATGGATGTGTTTGATGAAGAAGGCCTAATGTCCTTTGAGGATCTGAGATGGAAATATACATTATTAAAACAGGACTTCTTTTGTTTTTTAGAGATTAGAAACAATATTTTGAAGGATACCTCATTATGTACTAATAGAAGTCTGACTCCTATAGAAAAACGTCTTTTTCAAACACCTGGACAGAGGTCAGTGAGTTTATGTAAGGTTCTTAGTGTTACATTTGAGGGACCAGTAGTTTTGAATACTAGACTTGCTTTGGTAGAGGGAACTTTCTATCTCTGTAAGTGAGGAAGATTGGGGTAGTATTGGGAATTATGCCAAATCGGTTTCAGTATGTAACCGTGCTAAGGCGATACATTTAACAATTCTACATCGAATGCATATTTCACTAAACCGTAGACATGCATTCAACAAAACCCTTTCAGCTCTATGCCTTCAGTGCACTCTCACTCAGTGTCTTCGGTCATGTAATCAGTTGCTGATACACTGGGGTAAGACTGTATGAAATGAGTGATGTCTTTGATAAGGATTTGGTCATGGATCCTTGGTTTTCCTGATAAAGCTTTGATTTTATCAAGTGAAAAGAGACTTTACAATCTTCTCACACTTGCAGCCAGGAAAAACATATTAATGAGATGGAGAAGTGATAAGACTCTGACTATTTTGGGATGACACAAGATTTTACTGGAACTACTCCCATTTAGTTAATGGTCAGCCGAGTCAGTTTAATAATGTCTGGAAGCCTTATATCAGTAATCACGGGATTGATTTGTCAATTGTCCTGTTGGGTTTTCCTATTCCTGTCCCAAAGCAGTGCATAAGAGGCTGAACGTGTACTGTACTACCACTATGTATTTAGTGTAGTTATCCACTTAATGTTTTGAGTATCTCAATTTTCTTTTCTTTTTTTTAGTGGCCTAGGACAAGTCTGCTGCTTTTTATTTTGCCGACTTTTTTATTTATGTATTTATTTTCTGATTAATCAAAGATGTGCTGTTTCTACATGTATTTATGCTTTGGTTTGAAAGAAAACAGCGCATCCTTGTGGCGCGGCTGACACAGAAGAGCGGAGGCACTTTGAGTGGCCAAGATTCAGTGCTTCCATAATTATTTTTGTTTTGGATGTTTTAATCAGTAATAATCTCTCGTACTTGCTTTATTAAATCTACTTGTCCCAGACAAGTGTTAATTTATCCACGGGTTACACATTGTGAACTTTGTGTCTTCTTCGCTCACGGTCAAGAACTTCCAGTGTTCACATGCAAGTGGAAAATCTGCTAATATCAGTCCCTGGCAAAGTGAATTTCTCTAGAAAAGATGACCCACCAATAAAAGGACAAGACAAAAAAAGACAAATGAACAGCTCAAATAAATAGGGTTTTATTTTAATAGAAGTACAGGCTTGACTTAGCTTTTAAACATTTCTCCTCCCCTGCAGACAGACAGTAGAGCTTCAGCAGTGTTGAAGCTGGAGCCTTCACCGGTTTATCTTCTCCTATTCCCCAGCCGATAGTTAACAGAAGTGTCACTATTTTAGGTAATGCACCCATTATTTAAGCCATGTTCTCTTCTAAAGCTGTGTAGATGCAGAAGTGTGGCGTTGCATCATAGCCCTGTGTCCAAACACGTTTTCAATGACAGCATTGTGGAGGGAAATGTGTTTGTTCTGCTCTCTCCAGTCTCTTGAGTTCCCAATCAGAGCAAAGTTCACCCCAAAACAAACTGCGGTGGACGACCGAGAGCGAGCAGGACAGCGAGGATGATTCGAAGCGCTCTGAAACGAATGGCCTGTAAGTGTTTTGTGTGTTTGTTCTGCTTTAACTCTTTGTAATCACAATCTGGCGTTTTGAGTTAAAAGGACATGATGGGAATAACAGTGGATTTGTTGAGCTAGGCTGGTTGAGTGTCCTCTGTTCATGCTGGCTCTCTTAGCATCTGATGCGTAGTGCATATTCTCAATCACAACACTGGCCCTCTTCCAAACTCTGGATATGTTAGTGAGAGTTTCATCAGAACCCGAGCCATGGGTTAAGTGCGGTCTCAGCTGGCTGGAAGAGTTAGCCATGATTCTTCGCCTGGGTTTCATGAGGAATGGATGTGTTTTGGCCGCTCGTGGAGGGTTGATGTAATCCCCCTTCAGTGTGCTGTTTATCCTGGATGAGTAATGATTTATCTTCTCTCTGGTGTGTCTGATGAAAGCCATCCCCAGCCCGTTCTGTCAGAGGTAGGACTCGTGTCACTCTAGCATGGATTTATGGGCAGTTGACATCACATGTCATCATGCCGGTTTTCTTTCTTTTGATGTGTTCATCTGGATGGACTGTGTTATTTATTTATTTTTTTCCATTTTTTTGTTGTTGCATACAACTTCAAGTAAAACTTGCATGAGTAAAATGTGTATTTTTTCATGTAGTGTGACTTTCTTCATGAGCTGTGAAATACACAAGCTGGAAACAAATGACAAAATTGGCATTATGAAATTGGTATACTGACCGCAGGCCTGGGTAAGAAAACAGTTTCAGTATAATCGTTACCTTCGTCGATAACGACTAGCGTGTAATGGGAGTAACAACAGTGATGAAGTACAACAACGACACTTGCATCATCATCACAGCATTTCCTGGATGCACACCTAAATTCAAATACACCATTTTTGCATTCGAAAGTTAATATTTAGTTGGAATTTGACTAATATTATCATTCTTCTATTTTATTCTCAATCTTTTCAACGCACTGCCCAGCTGCACTCATTTTAACGCTTACAATCTGTGTGATCGGTGCTTTAATTTCAGCTATGCTTGAATACATCATGCTGTTTTGTTCATAATCGCTTGTGCAGTTTGTTTTGCTCATTGCACCCTCCTGTGGCCGCCAGAGGCAGGCCAGACATTTCTTCAACACTAATTTGAATATCAAATATTAGGGATGGGCATTTTCCGCAAATATCTCATTTGAATATTTGTTTATTTAAATTAAGTTTAATGAGACAGACGTTATTTTTTCAGCTCCATTTATTGTTGAGAGAAGATTACACGCAATAAGCTTGAACATTACACATCGTGTTTTGTAGCTGAAAACCTTTAACGATGCGTGCAAACAAACAAAAGTACAGATTAAAAGCAAAAAAAAAAAAGTGAACAAAGAAAAAACGTAATGCAGCCTGCAGCAATTAGGATATTGTAGAACGTAGCCTACACTTAACTTTTAAACCGTCAGCAAATCTTTTTTGCTTTAATTCTATTGTTTTACATGTTCTTGTTAAGAAACACGGGCATGTAAACATGATCGGGGGAAAGTGGGCTCCTCAGTCTGTTAAAAATAAGGCCGGCCGCGGAGAAAACGCGCTCTGACGGCACAGACGTTGGCGGGACTCACAAATAACGGTGTGCTAAGCAAATAAGTTTTGTGAAGCACGTCGTGTTTTGGTTTCACCACTGAATGGGATCCTCATCTGGAGCAATACATGGCTCCAGCAAGAACTGTTCCCACTCGTCTCGGCTGGACTCTCTGTAATCATCGCTGAAGAAATGGAGAAGATCTTTTACGACGAGTGGACATTGCATCCTCTTCATCGTTGGTGACGCACCACTCGCATCAAGGAAGATGTTCTGATAATGTTCAAAAAAGTTTTTTTTTTCCTTACTTCTCTCATGTTTTCATCGAGAAACCTGAGATGTTTTCACTGCATTCTCCAAGCTAGCGGTGTTTATTTGTTGCTTGAGAGACGCCGGAACAATGTTCTTGAATTCGGTCACTTTCTGTGATTCTCCTCGTCATATCTGAAGTACTGTAGAAGACGTAGTTCTTATGGGCGTTCACATATCGCGTCTTTTAATAGTTAATTCAGTCAAGTATTGTGTTAAAGGCTGTATACTAACAATTGTGATAATAAAAACATGATATGCTTATGAAATTACCAGAGAGCACTTGAAGGACTTTGATAAATCATATATGATTATAATGATGTATTTGGTTTAATATGAGTTTTGTCTTCTACATCTGCATGTCATGAACTGTGTATAAAAGTGTTGCTCTGGATGAAACGCTCACAGTACAGTGAGACGGGAGACAGCGCTCCTCAGATTACATGCATCGTGGAGAATACGAATAAAGAAATCAGACTGAAACATACAAGGGTTGGTCAGTTTCTGTTGGTTATATGCATGCAGATGGACTAAAAGGCCTAATGCAGTTGTTTTGTGCATTCCTGTCGTCACAAATAAACAGATTTCTTTCTTTTACTTCCAAATGTCTTTGGAGCTCTCAGATCCATTATAATGAGCATGCGTTGGTCTTGTGCTGTAAGATGATCAGATCTGATCAGTCTCAGGTCTTCCTTCAGTTTCTGTGCATCGTCCAGTGCTGTGAAGGCCAGCGGGTTACATGGACGTCTGTGTGAATCTCAGAGCCATCCATCTGTTCAGAAGGACCCAGGGCTGTGAGCGGACACACATCTGCTGCTCTTCTCCTCGTCTGTTGTAGTTATGAGAGTACAAACAGCTGTTTAATTCAATCTGATTTCAGCAGCTTGTACAAGGCCTGCTTGACTGTGTGTCACGTACCGCTGCGTAATCATTTTGACTGGATTCATTACTACAGCTGCTTATGTCTGATCTCTGCTTCACAAGCTTGCATTTGGGTTTGATTGGATTGACTTGAATGGAACAATGACAGTTCTGATAGGAGAAGATGGAAAGATATATTCTGATGAACTTTCCTTACTTGGTCATTTTTATGCATGCTTTGTGGCTCACTGCAAGGAACCCCGTTCTATACTCTTTCTTTTTTTAAAGGCATGCATTTATAGATCAGATAACATTTAAAGTGTGATTTATCAGTGATTCAGAAACCCCAGTCCTGTTCACACTGGATGACAGACCATGCCCAGTTTTTTCCACCAACGTCTGAAACCAGTGAGACGTCATTGTGGATGGATCTTCCCAGACCAGTGCATTAAAAATAGAGACTAAATGACGGATATTACAGTATATGACAAATATAGTCAGGAAAACCATAAAAAGCACTGGGGTCATGAGAATATGAGGTATGTGCTCTCAGCCTTACGTCCTTCAGCTGGAGAGAGCACATACACGGCTGGATTTGGGATTGCTTACACCATTCCACATCCAGGATCTCTGCTCTGGGGTCAAGCTTGAAATATGAACTAAAGTCCTAACAATTTTGCCTTTGTACACAACTTCACTAATGCATTGATGTTTGACAAGCAGAATTAATTTAATGGCAGAATAGTGTTTTAAATGCAGCATGACACATTCACTACCCAATTTGTTTCTGTAATGTTACAGTTCAAGTGAAACGAGGCTTTCAATGAGAAATGTTCAGAAGCTGAGGAAATGGGTTCAGTTTTATGTTGACTTTAACTATTGTCCAACAGGATTTATTCAGTTATTTATTAAAGTATAACGTAAATATCTTTGAAGGAAAAAGCACATGATATTATTATGTATTGACTTTTTTAAATGACTTTTTCTCTTCACCACAGTAAAAGTAATTTCATCCCCAACTAGAAACATCACAACACAGTGATTCTGCCTGAAACTAATGAAGGATGTAGCGCTTCAGTGAGTCCTAATTAAACCTGGATAATGTTAAACTATATCAGACTCCCTGATATCCTCCGAGATCTTCACTGATGCTTTCTGGGAATTGTTTACTCTGGCTTTCAACAAAACCAACCAATATTAACATTTCGTAAATACCTTTTGCAGCCAGATCATGACCCACTGAGAAGTTCTAGACAACACTACAAATATATTATTATTGTTTTTTTTTCGTTTGTTTTTTTTTTAAAGTTGGATTTCTCTCTCTCTAAATCTGCTTTGAAGCTTTCTTTATTATATCCAGGTTCTTTTTTTAATAACATCACAAGGCTGGTGTCATTCCCTTCCAGTTATTTTTAGCTGTACAAAACCGCTTGTTATGCTGCTGCAAACTGCTGTTTAAAAAAAAAAAAATTATACCATATTATTTTAATAAATGTTCTTAATTATAAACACGCTGGTTTGTAGCTCATACAGTTTTACCGTTTACTGCATTTTGAAATGCTTGTTATTTGTCTACAGCAGCTAATGAACCAGAAGTGTTGCACATTCACAGAAAACAGCTGACTTCTGTGCTGAAAGATAAGGTGGAAAGAAATAAAGATGACTTGTCTATATCTAGATTCTTTGGATCGCATGTATCATTGTTATATATTAACTTCAAATACACTAGCAGTCAAACAATGATGACCAGAAAGATGTTTCTGTTTTTTAAAGAAGTCACTTCTGCTCAAGCCTGTATTCATTTGATCCAAAATACAGCACAGCAGTAACATTTTTAGTACTATTTAAAATAACTTTATATTATTATTAAAATAACCTTTTCTATTTGAATAGTTTTTAAAATGTGATTTATTCCTGTGATTTGAAAGCTGTATTTTTAGCATCATTACTCCAACCTTCAGAAATTGTTCTGATAATATTCTGATTTGCTGTAAAAAAACAAAAAAAAACATGAATAATGTGTTGAAAACAGCGGAGTACAATTTAGTTTTTTATTTTTTCACTAATGGAACGTTTATCTGAAATGTTATGAATTTGATCAGTTAAAGTATCCTTGCTAAATCAAAGTATTCATTTCTATACCCCCCCCCCCCCAAAAAACAACAACAACAAACAAACAAACAAAAAAACAAAACAAAAACAAATTATACATACTTATTAGGGGTGTAACGATACGCGTATTCGTATTGAACCGTTCGGTACGACGCTTTCGGTTCGGTACGCGGTACGCATTATGTATACCGAACGGTTCGTTGGAGTAATTAATTATATTTGAAAAAAAAAAAAAAGAGAGAGAAAGAAAGAAATATAATGATATGCGTTCAACAAGGTAGCCCAATAACCCAAACAACGTAACAGGCAACGCCCCTGACACTCCCGAAGAAGAAAAAAACACCATCTTATATGTTTATGTTAGGCTACTCAGCAGGCGCTCGCTCACTCAGTACGCGCTGAAGGCTCGTTGCAAAATAGCCAATGCGTTTAACAGACTAGAAATGAGAAGATCCTCCAATAACCAACAGGTCTGGTGTTTGGGTGCACTTTGGATTCCCTTTAAGCTATAATGGTGATGGCAAGAGAGTGGTGGATAAAAAAACAACGGTATGTCGCATCTGCAACATGACAGGGTACACCAGCGGGATTACAAAAAAAAAAAAAAAAAAAAAAACCAGCGGGAATATCTGGGATATATGCGTCAGTACTATCTGGGAAAAGACGAAAAAAAGGAGAAACATGCACGCAGCAAACTATCCCTGCAGCATTTAGACACTATAGCTTACAGGGAATCCAACCCAAACACCAGACCTGTTGGTTATTTTAGGATCTTATATTTCTGGTCTGTTAAATGCATTCGACATTTTGCAACGAGCCTTCAGCGCGTGCTGAGTGAGCGAGCGCCTTAGGGGCCGTTCACATATCGTGCCTAAAAACGCATGGAAAACGCTAAGCGCGTCTTTCTCCTGAGGCGTCTGTCTTTGCTAAGCAACAATGACGTGCTCTCTCCATGAGACGCGGAAATTTCAGCGAAGGATAAATGGATTTGCAGCTCTAAAAATCGCTTGCAGTAGCTCTGCTACTGAATTTATTTCAAAATTGCAATCCATATACAACTATGATCAGCTGTTCCTTCATCTTGGCTGAGCTCTCAACGTTGTTACGGGAAAGGATGAAGCTGATTGGTTGGTTCTTGTCACATGACCCGCGGTGCGCTTGCGGCATTCTGAAAAGTTGAGATGTTTTTACATTTTGCTGTATCTAAAGCGTATCGAACCGAACCGAACCGAACCGTGACATCAGTGTATCGTATCGAACCGAACCGTGAATTTTGTGAACCGTTACACCCCTAATACTTATACGTATTATTGTTTTTAACTTTATTTTTTCATTTAAATGTTACGTTTATAAATTTTGTTGTATGCATTTGTCATTTTTATCTAATTTCTTAATTTTTAACATGTGTATAGGTAGTATTTATAAAGTTTTAGCTTTTAGTTTTGGTTCTGTTCGTCGCTTTGGATAAAAGCGTCTGATAAATGACTAAATAAAAAATAATAGTGATTACAATATTGACCAAAGTATTGATGATTGAGATTAGTGTGATAATGGAGCAGCCCTGCGTGATACTGAAGGTGAGCGCTGCTGAACTGACGTGTGTGTGTGTGTGTGTGTGTGTCTCCAGTCACCCCTGACCTGTCTCCAGAGACTCCTCGACCCCCAGCAGCCACCGCCGGCCCCCGAGCACACCACAAGCCCAGCGAGGGCCACAGCGGGCAGCCGGAGCGCAGCAGCATGGAGGTGGGCATGCGGGTGGTGCGCGGTCTGGACTGGAAGTGGGGGAACCAGGATGAAGGAGAGGGGCACGTGGGCACGGTGGTGGAGATCGGCCGGCAGGGCAGCACTACTACACCCGACAAAACTGTGGTGGTGCAGTGGGACAGCGGCACTCGCACTAACTACCGCACGGGATACCAGAGCGCCTACGACCTGCTGCTGTACGACAACGCTCAGATCGGTGAGATACACTTACTCTTATAAAGTCATGATCACGAGCTCGCTGCATGCTTTTCTGTTCAAAAATAACAGTGCACAGTGGTTTGTGAATGCTAATGCTTAGCCTAAATAATCTGATCAGGAACCATCCCCTCCTGTGACCCATGATTTGTCTGTATGTGTATTCAGAGCCAGCGAGCAATGGACTTTCATAATAATAATAAAAACTGCGTTAATGTGCGATTCAAATAATTGGTCCGTTAATGCATTAACGTGATAATACTGTGTTAACTTGCCCAGCCCTAGTAAAAATGTTGGAATTTAAATGACATGGTGAAATAAAAGATATACCCTGGTACAGAGACGATGCTTTGGACCGGGATGCTGAAGTGTTGTGGGGAGATATAGAAATAATACATAAACACATTATACATTAGGGCTGCTCAATAATTCTCATGCGATTATTTAATGTGCATCTTGTCGGTTCTGTGATCAGCGGTAAATCTCCATCATGAGTGAAACTATCTTCAGATAATTTACAGAGACTATAGAAACCAGTTCCTCATGGAAACACGTCCAAGTATAAGTTTGGGTTAGTTTAAAAAAATGATCAGAAATGTATTACTTATTTGTCTTATTCTACTTATCATTCTGTTTTAATTAGAAATTGTAAATAGCTTATAAACATACATTTTTGATTTATTACTGACAGCTAATTTTCTATAATGTTGAGGACTTTTATTAGTTTTTCTACTAGCTAACGTTATACCCAAGTATTCTGCTGTGCTATTGAGAGGTTCGCTGGTCTCTTAAATGTGGATGTCACCGCAATCTTATTTACAGAAAATGTGTATTTGATCCATCACATTGTTAAATGATTCACTCAAAGTGTTGGTCATATGACCCACTCATAATTAGATTAAATAATCATGATTACAATATTATGCTTTATATAATTGAGCAGCCCTAGTGTGAGTGTAGGAGTTATTTTATAGCCTGGGGAAGACAGACGTTAAAGAGACTGGATTCACTTCCCTTTGTTCCTGGCAGGTGTCCGACACTCAAACATCATCTGTGACAGCTGTAAGAAGCACGGCATCATGGGAATGCGCTGGAAGTGTAAGGTGTGTTTCGACTACGACCTGTGCACCCAGTGCTACATGAACAACAAGCACGAGCTGACGCACGCCTTCGAGCGCTACGAGACGGCACATTCACACCCGTGAGTCCTCTGTCTGCTCGCTTTCTCTTAGAAACATCAGTAAGACAGATTCTGTTGAGGATAGTGATGGCATGAATAACTCAAAACAGCTGTGTGTGCAGTAATGCACTTACAGGGGAAGTCTTCTAGCCAACACCAGAACAAACCAAACCTGCAGTTACTCAGATCAAGCAGCACATGTCATGCTAACTGGGCCTGGTGTTTTCTATTACACCACTACTAACACAAGTACATCATTATCAGTGCACAGATATCAGTGGTAAGTGCTTCCTCAGGTCACGGCAGCTCTGTCAGAGGTCATGTGCAGGCGGAGGTAACGTCTGGTTTCGTGTTAGGACACGCTTCACCATATGGTCTCCCATATGTTCAGCACACAGCCTGACCTGTTAATCGGCTAAGACAGCTACTAGTTAGCTTCTGTTGTGTTGTCTTCTTTAATCTTACTGTAGGAGAGTGTGGAGCTCAGCAGGTCTTTCTTACAGTAATATCTGTTATTCTTTATAAATCTGTGTAGATGTTGATGATGGACTCGTAGTGCTGGGGTAATGGAGAAGCACAGATAGTGTCTGATCTGGTGTTTTCAGTCACGTAGCATGAGGTTGTCTCTGTGTATGGCCCTGGATTACTCCAGTTTGGATGTCAACAGGCTAAAAGAGGACTGACCTTGATCTGTGACTGACCTTTGACACAGTAGAGCAGTGTCACACAGAGCGAGCTGAACACAGATATGGAGCTCACTGCATCGATTAAACACACCACACCAGAGAACTTCACAGAGATAACTGTTCTGAAACGGGTTTATCGGGATCCTAACCGTGTTACCTGGCCACTAAAAGTTTGGGATATTTTTTGACGTTTTTAAAAGAGGCTGCGTTTATTTGAGCAAAAATAGGTTAAAAACAATGTTATTGCAATGTAAAACAGCTGTTTTCTGTGTGGATATATAGTAAACTGATTGATCGCTGTATTTTCAGCATCATTCCTCCAGTCTTCAGTGTCACAGGATCTTCAGAAATCATTCTGATATGTGACCGTGGACAACAAAACCAGTCCCGAGGGTCAAACTGAGATCTGTGCGGCCTCTGAATAAATAAGGTCTCCAGTGATGTCTGGTTTGTTAGGAAGACATTTGGCTCAGATATTACTGTTTCAAAAACTGGAATCTGAGGGAGCAAAAAAATCTAAATATTGAGCAAATCACATTTAAAGTTGTCCAAATGAGGTTTTGTAGCAATGCATATTACTAATCAAAATTATTGATATATTTACAGTAGGAGATTTACTAAATATCTTCATGGGACATGATCTTTACTTAATATCCTAATGATTTGTGGCATACATTTTTTTTTTTTTAATACATTTTTGACCCATACAATGTATTGTTGTCTATTGCTACAGATATTCTGCAGCGACTCCAGACTGGTTTTGTGCTCCAGGGTCATGTGTGCTGATTTACTGATCAATACACATTTTTGATTATTATCAGTGTTGTTTTGTTTCTGTGGAAACCGTGATACATTGCCATTTAAAAGTTTGGGGAAGTACAGTAAAAGAATTGAGTGCTTCCAATCGATTTAAAAAATGAACTAATCAATTCTTTTATTTTTCTGAACTGAATTGTGATTAATGTCACCTAACATTAAAGTTTTTAAATATACTTTTATATTGCAGTAATTTCACATTCAATATTAAAATTAATGTAAAAAATAGACAGTATTTTTTTTAGATTTGTTTAATGGCATTTTTATATGACTTACATACAAATACTACTGATGTCTCCTGGAAATCTTCTTTTTTTGACGATAACCATTCAACATTACAGTAGAAATGAGAGCTATCAACTTGAACATTTATTCTAGCATGCTTCTAGTTCATTCATGCTTTAATATGAACTGAAACGGGCTACAGTGTGTGTGTGACTGAAGAGCAAGTGTTCAGGTAAAGTGTAACAGGAGTGTGTTTTTACTGACATACAGTCTCTCGTCACTGGCTCCACGCTCATCTGACTCGTCTCAGTCGCAAAGACGTTCTGCGTCTAAATTAACTCAATTCTTTTCACGGAAAAAGAGACAGAAGCAGCATTTGTGAGGGGGGTGTCCAACCCAAGCTCCGGCCCTGCGTTACCTGCGCGAAATATTGTAAAACTTGAAACGTTCAACTGAAGAGATTGATAGCCTGCTTTAAACGCACTCAATTTTACAGCACAAAAAAAAAATTGATGATAATAAAGAATAAAAAAATCTCTTTTCATTATTACCTGGGTCGTCATGCCTGCAAAACAAAACTCGCCCAATGGCAGTCCAAACTGCCGTAAATACATATTTTTGCAGTCCCAGAAAAATGAAAATCCTAATAACAGGAGCTCACAGGTGCTGAATGGCTCTGTATTATACAGCACAGTTTTATCATTGGTAGAGTAACAGAATGGGTAAACTATTCCAATACAGCATTTCAGTCAAATGCAGTTTATTCTGTATGTCAAACCCTTGGCAACAAAAGCTATTTGTTTAAGATGCCACGTTTTACTTGATGAGAGAGAGAGAGATGTTCATCTCGTTGCATCTGTGGATTACGTCTTACCTTTGATCTCAGACGCACACCTGAGACACAGGAGACACAGACTGCTTAGAGATTTATCCTGATTGTGTTTTAAGCCTTGGAGCCGTGCAGGTGCTGCCATATGGCATCAGAGCGTAGGTAAGGACGGACGTGATCTTAGCGCTCCGCACAGTTTGGAGAGAAACCCAAAGCCGAGTTGAGATCTCTGACCGTTGAGGAGTGGATGTGCTGGAGCTGATGGAGTAGGTCTAGCTGGGCAGCTGATACTTTGGATGAATTATGGGAATAGGCAGTTCCTTTGCTCCCCGATCAGATCAGATCTTTACTATAAGGTATGTGCTGTGATTCGTTCTTATTCCTCTGTGTTTAGCTCAACGTGTTCTGGAAGAGCTCTGGAGGATGCTAGACAGCCTTCTGTCATTAGTTTTATTGAGAGCGTGTGTTTCCCATCATGCTGCTCATGTACAAAATCTGTCCTGGAGCACACATTCCCAAATGAGAAACCGGGACATACAGTCCTCTCTGACTGTGGGCGTCCTCATCGCTCTCAACGAGTGTGAATCAGTGATTTAGACATTGCTTGCTTTAACAGTCTGAAGTAAACCAAGCTCTCGCTCAGGTGTCTTCAGCTAAAGCTTGTTTCTTCATGTGATGATTTAATATATATAAAAATAATCTTTAAATATGAATCCTGCATGTTCTGTGTGTCTGTGTGTGAATAAATGTAGCAGACTCGCAGTTTCGTTTACTACACACGTAATAAAGAGCGTGTGATTCTCAAGGTGTTTTCAGCCAAGTATGAGCACATGAACACAAACACAATCTCTAGAACTGCTCTGAGAGTCACTTCATGAGTGTTTTACCGTTGCTTTTGAGTAAACTATCATCAAATCATTTACAAACGGAAACCTAAAGGTCTTCACTGCAACCTGCTAAAATAGAAGTTTAACTTGAAGAAACTGTGATAGAAATATATTACTTAATGTAATGATAGAACTACTACTACTAATGAAATTATTATTTACAAAAATAATAATTAATATTTACCAGAAACAACATGGTATTTCTTAAAATAATAATAATAGTAATAATAATAATTATATATATATATATATATATATATATATATATATATATATATATATATATATATATATATATATATATATATATATATATATATATATATATATATATATATATATATAATAAAATAACATCAATTACTCAGAGATGCTTTTGATTTATTAAAATTAAACCATTAAAAATAGAATCCAGAAAAGTAATGAAAAACAGAATTTGGTAAAAATGAAGTCTAGTTGTAGTCTGTTTTTATCCACAATTTTAGTATACCTAAAAATTAAGTGTTGATTTTTCCTCAGGTTATTGGATTCTAATGCATTTGCATTTAGTATCAAACTATTTTTTGTTTGATTTCAGTATTAAATGCATATTTTGTTTAGAATCATTCAGAAAGACGAGTTTATTTTTTAAACAAATCAAGTTCACAAAGACAACATTGTGTAAAGTGATCTTAATTGTATGCAGCAGATCAGATTTGAAAGGTTTCCTCAGGTTAATAACTGCCTCTTCTTCTCTCAATCTCAGAGTGAGCTTGACACCAAGACAGAACCTGTCCAGAATCATCCTGAAGGGAATCTTCCAGGGGGTGAAGGTGGTCCGGGGGCCCGACTGGGACTGGGGCAACCAGGACGGTGAGACACACGCGCTATCATCCCTGATTTCAGCCCTGTCTCAAAGGCTTAATGGGACGTTCTGGGTCTGTTTAATGCAGCATCTGTAGAGTTTATAGAACAAACAACCTGAATCTCATTCACTAGAAGAGTTGAAGTCTGTCTCATGTTAGACATTTGCAGATTTATCATCGCCTTAAAAGGATAGTTCACCTAAAAATGAAAATTCATTCATCATTCATTACTCACCCACTTGTCGTTCCAAATGTAGCACCATTTTGGACAGTATCACATAGGCAAACAACATATGTAACGTATGTATGCGGATGTGTTGTGTATGTTCAGATCAAAGCGTAAAATACTTAAACAGTGTATCAACGTAAAGACGTTTCATATGTTGTCTACTTATGTAATACTCTCCAAAATGGTGCTACATGGTGAGACAAATTGTTGAATAAAGTTGTTTTCTTTACACACAAAAAGTATTCTCGGCTTTATAACATTACGGTTGAAGCCCTGGTTATTTTCACGATCTCCTTGCTATGTTTCTGAGCCGTGATCGTGGTAGTTCCCTTGCTGTCTGTGGAGAGTCAGAAAGCTCTCGGATTTCATCAGAAATATCCTAATTTGTTTTCTTAAGAAGAACAAAGGTCTAATGGGTTTGGAACGACATGAGGGCGAGTAATTAATGACCGGATTCATTTTTGGGTGAACTGTCCCTTTAATCACTTCTGGTCCTGCAGAGTTTAGTTTGAATTAGTTTTTTCAAGAAATGTTTTTAGGAAGTTCTGATTGAAACGGTTGAAATGAAACTCTCCATGATCAGGAATCAGAAACTTTTTTGCAAAGGAAAGTGACTTTGTTATAGTTTTTTTTTTACATTAAAAATATGTGAGATGTAAGATGTGAAGACTTTATGGTAGATCAGGGGCCTGTTTCATAAAACAAGTTTACCAAGTAAGCCAGGCTTATTTTTAGTTATTTTGAACCAAATCAACTAAACCTGGTTTATTTGATAAACTATTTTTTTTTTAATCAGACTCCTAATGTTTGAGCTTGTTGTGTTGTGATGTTTTATCATCCATTGTGCCATTTCTTTAAACACTTGCACATGTTCTCGTTTGAAGGTTGTATTTTAAAATGTATAATCACTTGAGTGATGAATGAGTCAAAATGCCCATGTGGAGTTGATTGCCTGATCTTCCCAGACTCTTTCTCTGTGTTTTGTGTGATCTGAAAGCATATTCTGGCTGTCATCGCTGTGAAGATAGTGTTGGTTAGCTGTTGCTGAACACTTGTGTTAGTTAGTGATGGTTGTTATTAGGTGTTCATATTTCACCCCAAAATCAAATGAGAAAGTAAAAAAGGTTTCCATTACCATTAAGTAATGGAATGGTTTCAGACCATTAAGATGTTTACGATCATTATGACATATTCATTCTGACGATTAACATATTTTGCATAAAGAAAATGAATGAGATTTTTTTCCAAATAAAATGAAGAAATAGTATGCTTAGAATTGACTTATTTGATTTTCTTTATTCTAAAAATGACTGCTTATTTGGTCTTGTGATTTTGGGGTAAATCTTGAGAGTTTTTGTGAGAGTCAGCTATGTTCCCCTGTGTTTGCCGTAGCTTTTTGAGCTTTTTTCGTACTCTTGTTGTTTGATTATCCTTTCATTGTGAACAGTTAAATATTGTCTTTGTTCAGGTTAAGTATTCAGGTGTCATAATTTGATTGACAGATGACACTAGATTTTGAGATTAATTTGATTTGAAGTTCCCTTTCGATACTTCACTCGTACTGCGTCGCTTGGGGAAAAACTCCTTTTTCTTGGAGGACTGAAGCCATTACAATCACACAGTGTAACTGCACAGCCATTGGTTCATGCAGTAATTAAAAAAACAAACCAGTGGCTCAGCAAAGGAGCTGCATGAGCCTATGGTAACGAAGCCCACCAGAACCCGACAAAATGGGCGTGGCCATCTGGCTATATAAGAGGTATTTTGCCATAGACTCTCAGATTAATTCTCCTTCAGCGACGATGATCTTCTCTTCGCTGACCCATGAGACTTGAAGCCACTCGCCATCGACCTGCCTATCTGTGGACAGAAGCTGATTCAGCTGATTCTTGATCTCCCTGAGAGTGTCTTGAATACTATTTCACAGGCTAGAGCCCCATTTACCAGATGCCTCTATGCTCTTAAGTGTTCTGTCTTTTCCGCCTGGTGCACAATCCGTGGCCAAGACCCGGTTTCATGAGTGGGACCTGCCCATGGTCCTAAAGCTCTCAAGGGCTCCCCCTTTGAGTCTGTGGACTTGAAAACCTTATCATTGAAAACCAATCTGCTACTGGCTTTAGCATCGGTTAAACAAGTAGGTGACCTCTTTCTCTCTTGGTGAGTCCTACCTGTCTTGAGTTCGGGCCTAAAGACTCCAGTCATACTAAAATGTTTAGAGCCCAGGTTATCTCTCTCTTTGCTCTTCCTCCTTCTGAGGAGGACCAGGAGTGTAATTGCCCGGTTAAGGCACTGAAAATTTAAATTGAGCATTCTGCCCCGTTCAGGCGGTTGGAACAACTCAGTGATTAGTTGACGCTATCGCACTAGCTTACTCCTCCCTTGGTCTTTAGAGCCCCACAGGAGTCAGAGCCCATTCCACTTGGGGTGTTTCCTCATCCTGGGCGTGGTCTAGTGGTGTGTCCTAAGCAGATATCTGTGCAGTGGCTGGCTGGGCCTCACCATCCACTTTCACCAGGTCTATAACTTGGAGGTTCTGGTCTTGCAGGCTTGGATTCTGTCTGCTTAAATGGATACGCACCTGAAAGTGAAAGTTATGTGACATACAGCCAAGTATGGTGAACCATACTCAGAATTTGTGCTCTGCATTTCAATCAATCAATCAATCACCGTTATTTATATAGTGCTTTAAACAAAATACATTGCGTCAAAGCACTGAACAACATTCATTAGGAAAACAGTGTCTCAATAATGCAAAATGATAGTTAAAGGCAGTTCATCATTGAATTCAGTGATGTCATCTCTGTTCAGTTAAATAGTGTCTGTGCATTTATTTGCAATCAAGTCAATGATATCGCTGTAGATGAAGTGACCCCAACTAAGCAAGCCAGAGGCGACAGCGGCAAGGAACCGAAACTCCATCGGTGACAGAATGGAGAAAAAAACCTTGGGAGAAACCAGGCTCAGTTGGGGGGTCAGTTCTCCTCTGACCAGACGAAACCAGTAGTTCAATTCCAGACTGCAGCAAAGTCAGATTGTGCAGAAGAATCATCTGTTTCCTGTGGTCTTGTCCTGGTGCTCCTCTGAGACAAGGTCTTTACAGGGGATCTGTATCTGGGCTCTAGTTGTCCTGGTCTCCGCTGCCTTTCAGGGCAGTAGAGGTCCTTTCTAGATGCTGATCCACCATCTGATCTGGATACATACTGGATCTGGTGGCCACGGTGACCTCGGAACAAGAGAGAAACAGACTAATATTAGCGTAGATGCCATTCTTCTAATGATGTAGCAAGTACATCGGGTGTTATGGGAAGTGTTTCCGGTTCCGGTTTACCTAATTAATGCAGCCTAAAAATCCTTTAACGGATGTGGATATTAAAAGCATATTAGTATGTTATGTGTGAGCCAGGTTAAAGAGATGGGTCTTTAATCTAGATTTAAACTGCAAGAGTGTGTCTTCCTCCCGAACAATGTTAGGTAGGTTATTCCAGAGTTTAGGCGCCAAATAGGAAAAGGATCTGCCGCCCGCAGTTGATTTTGATATTCTAGGTATTATCAAATTGCCTGAGTTTTGAGAAAGTAGCGGACGTAGAGGAGTATAATGTAAAAGGAGCTCATTCAAATACTGAGGTGCTAAACCATTCAGGGCTTTATAAGTAATAAGCAATATTTTAAAATCTATACGATGTTTGATAGGGAGCCAGTGCAGTGTGGACAGGACCGGGCATTTAACCCATCCGAAGTGCAAACACACAGCGGTGAATACACATACACTGTGAATATACACCTGTATTGGTGCATAAGGCAGTCTAATTCTTCAGGTATTGCCTGCTTTCTTAAGTATGCCCTTGGCCCTTTTACTAGTAGAACAATTATACAAGGCTGTGCTGAGCTTCTGAGTTCAGCCTCTTTACCCCCTGCAGGGCTCACCCTGTGTATAATCGGTCCCTCTGAGCCTTTTAAGCTCAAGGCCAGTTTGGTCAGTCGTTCGTCTTTCAGGGCAGGGCAGGATTGTATTGGTTCCCATAAGAGTCTAGTGACACCGTATGAGTGAAGTATACAGGAACGAGTACTGCGTTCCTTGCAATGATGCTGCACGACTCCATGTCGTCGCTTCAGTTGAATTCACCTGAGATCCTATAGCAAAATACCCACTTATATAGCCAGATGACTCCGCCCACTTTGACCAGCTCTGACAGGCTTCTTCACCATAGACTCGTGCAGCTTCACTGACACACCATTGGTTCTTTTTTAAATTACTGCATAACCCAACAGCTGTGCAGTTACACTGCGTGATTGTAAAGGCTTCAGTCCTCTGAGAAAAAGGAGTTTTTCCCCATAAGTACTTGTTTCTCTATCTCAGGGAACTGACTATGCTGACTGGGGTGTTTTAGTTGTTACTCCTCTTTACTCCGGTCCAGTGTCAGAAACAGGTAATATTTGCTCCCTACAGTTGATTTGATTATTTTCATAGAGGCATATTTTTATCCAGTCATTATATAATTGATAATGATATAGTTTTGTGTGAGAAACAGAATTGACTGATGATCTTCTCCATGTTAGTAAGATGCTCTGTAACTTTGCTCACAAGACTCAGTATAAAGAGGAGACTCCAGCTGGTGAACTGCCTGATTTTGTGTTTATCTGCTCATAAACCATGTGTTTAAGGTAGTGCTAAGATTGTGGTTCATTCGCTTCACCATTTTCATTTTCTGCTCTCTCCACACTCACGTAATAATGTTCAGGGTCTTACAGCAGTTTCCTGCCATTCACACAAACAATGGTGACACATTTGAGAATGTGCTTTTTTCCTTATAACCAAATCCCAGACAAAATGTAACTAGTCTCACGTTTTGGGAGTGCTTTTCTTAGCTTTTACATTTTTCCATGGAAAACCAAAAGCATCCTCATCCCTGGAAAACAGGTGCTTGACAACAAATTGATCATGAAAATAGAAAAAAGTCAGCATGAAACACACTGTACTAGACTATTGTATAGGACATTCTGCTATTACATTTTTGTGTATACTTATTTGTATTTTCCTGAAAATAGAATGTGTCATAATATCTCATAATATAGTATATAAAACCACAGGAACTCTCTTCTGAGACCATATGTTTTGCATATTTTTACATAGCTGAACCTATGTTACCCTTCTGACCCTGCTCTGATATTTCTAATTTCTTTCAGACAAAGTGCATGCATCTTGATTTTTGAACTGTTTTCTTCTATCTCGCAATTTTAGATAATTTAAAACTGATGACGTTGGACGTGAGTCTCATGCCTTGTGCTGCTTCTCTCTCTCTCTCTGTATATATATATATATGTGTATATATGTGTGTGTGTGTGTGTGTGTGTGTGTGTGTGTGTGTGTGAGAGCAGGAGGTGAGGGGAAGGTTGGGAAGGTAGTGGATATTCGTGGATGGGATCAGGAATCAGGTCGTAGCGTGGCTAGTGTCACCTGGTCCAGTGGAACCACAAACGTGTACAGAATGGGCCACAAGGGCAAGGTGGATCTCAAATACGTGTCGGATGTGCAGGGAGGATTCTACTACAAGGAACATCTGCCCAAATTAGGTAAGAGCGGCCATAAAACACAGCCGTGTGTGTGTGTATGTATACACATTTTTGTCCCTTTCCGTTTATCTATTTATTTATTTTTTGCGTATTTGTCACACATGAAACTAATTTGAATATTACACAAAGATAATGCAAGTAAATACAAAATGCAGTTTTAAAATTATGATTTCATTTATTAAGAAAAAAAAGGCTTTCCAAACCTACCAGACCCTACGTGAAAAAGTAATTGCCCCCTCCAGTGAAATCATGAGAGAACTGTGATGAACCTCATGATTTTAGGAAGCAGAGGTAAAACTCTTTAGCCACACCCAGACCTGATTACTGCCAGACCTGTTGAATCAAGAAATAACTCAAAACCTGTATGACCAAGTGAAGCATGCTTGAAGAGCAACACATATCACAATCTAAAGAAATGATGAAGCCTTTTCTAAGGCTTTGGGAGTCCAGCGAACGATGGTCAGAGCCATTATCCTTAAATAGAGAAAAGTTGGAGCAGTGCTGGACCTTCCCAGGAGTGGCCTGCCTACTACAATTACTCCAAGAGCACAAGGACTCATCCAGGAGGTCATGCAAGAACCCAGAACCACATGTAAAGACCTGCAGGCCTCACCTGCCTCAGTTAAGGTCAGTGTTCATGACTCAGCAATGAGAAAGAGACTGGGCAAAAGATTCTGCTGATTCTGACCTCAAGATCAAGTGCACTTGAGTAATGCAGCAGGACAATGATCCCTAACACACCAAAGAAGCACAGAAGAGCGGACCACAGTTCCTCTACAGCTGTGTGAAAGACTCATTGACAGTTATCACAAACACATGATTTCACTTGTTTCTGCAAAGGCTGGCACAACCAGTTATTAGATTTAGGGGCAATTGATTTCTCACATAGTGCCAGATGATTGAAATCATCATTTCAAAACTGCATTTTGCATTTACTCCGGTGATCTTTGTACAATATTAAAATTAGTTTGATGATCTGAATCTGAAGTCAAAACAGGAAGGAAATTACATATTATTTTGTGCAGTTATTGCAATATATTATGTTATAGAATTATTGTAAATATTAAATAATACTGTATGTCACTCAACAAAAAAGCAATGTAAAATACGACACACTCGGATGAATAAGTGATCCTTTTCAGAACAAACTGATTCATTAAATTGTTATCGGTCATGCTGACTTAAACATTTTGATGCACTGTTTTGTCATGTTACATTTTACCCTGCTGAGAATGTATTGATGATACATGTGCTCTGACGTTTGATGTGTGTGTGTGTGTGTGCCTGTGTGTGTGTGTGTGTGCCTGTGTGTGTGTGTGTGTGTGTGTGTGTGTGTGTGTGTGTGTGTGCAGGCGAGCACGCGGAGCTGCAGCGGCAGGACAGTGCAGACACTCACTCGTTCCAGCAGGGTGATAAGGTCAAGTGTCTGCTGGAGGTGGAGATCCTCAGACAGATGCAGGAGGGGCACGGCGGCTGGAACCCAAAAATGGCAGAGGTGCAAATCAGTTGTGTTCACTTTTAATAAATGTTCCAGATTTCCACAGTGCACTTAATTTATTTAAAATGTTGTACCGGTGTGGTTTTGTAACTGTAGTCATAAGATGTTTTAATTATTATAAATGTTGCTCAAAATAACTTTCTTTAAGTGTAAAATGTCTTCGCATTGACTTTTATCTGGACCTTGGCCTCTTTTTATGTCTACACTTTTTTTTCTTTTTTTTTTATGAAGCCAAACAATGAAATTGAATAATAAAATATTATTCCTAAAACAATAATCTGTTACTTATGTAATATGGCTGCACTATAAATTAAAATTAAATGTAAAAGCGAGTATTTCATGGTAAGTATATTCATATTTTTTATAGTAAAATTGCAATACTTGCACCTTTAAATTTGTCCAGAGAGTGTGTGAGAGAAACACAGAGCCAGATCTAAAAGGTACATCTAGAGACCCCTGTTACACTAGTTCTGTCTGAAGAGGGCTTTAGTCTTGTTTTTGGGAAGTGTTGGATATCAGTGCTTGTGTTTGAGTGTGTTGTGTTCTGGTGTTGGCAGTACATCTCCAGGATCGGCAGCGTGCACAGGATCACGGACCGCGGGGACGTGCGCGTCCAGTACAGTAACAACATCCGCTGGACCTTCCACCCCGGAGCCCTGACCAAGGCAAGCACATCCCTCACAGAAACACACCAGCTGCTGTTTGTTCATCAGGCTATTTTTACTGGGAGCTGTGTATATTTAGTTCCTCTCAAGCTCCTTCACAGACTGTCCCTATCCTGAACTTCTTTGTCTGTACCAAAAGTGAGCCGTAAATAGATGGCTGTGCTGTTTCTATCTGCTTATGTGTCAGACTGTGCGTTCTGGGCTGGTGATTAGCTGAAGCTCCAGACGGTCTTTAGGAAGTGTGTGTTCCTCTAATGGAGTGGTGTGTGTGCAGGTGAACACGTTTGCCGTGGGGGAGCTGGTGAAGGTGCTGGATGACATTGACAGTGTGAAGAGACTCCAGGTGGGCCATGGAGAGTGGACAGACAGCATGGCTCCAGTAGGTTCCTCCTCAACACACACTTTACAGACAAAATCACATTCATTTGAGCCAGTCAATAAAATAACTTCCCAATCCTTTTGTGATTGGCTTTAAATAAGCTGTTTAAAAAATATCTTGCCTGAATGTATTTTAGATTATATATATATATATATATATATATATATATATATATATATATATATATATATATATATATAATATGTATTCATATAATTTTTTTTTTTTTTTGTCTAGTATTATTAACCTTATATGTCTTCTGTAGCTTCTTTTTAATCGTATGACAAAGTTGTGCCATATTTAATTTATTCTTTAAGGAACAGCCATTCAATAACTAATCACATTTAACTTGTAACTTGTAATATATATATATATATATATATATATATATATATATATAAAAAAAATCATATATCATTGTTTTAATTTATTATATATATTTAAATCTTTTAAATAATAGTTTTATAATTATTTAAAATTAGTGTTTTTATAAATATATATATATATATGCACACAACAGCTACACACAGAATGTATAGACAGCGACACAGGGCTATAAATACACAGAGTCACGAGACTAATGAGGTACAGGTGAGACTAATGAATCACCATGGGAACAAATAAAGGTGACTGAGGAGACGAGGGCAACATAGGAAACAGGAACTAAACAGATGAAGACAGGAACAATACATCAAAATAAGCACACAAAACTGAGGACTTCATGACAGCGTCTGATTTTTAGGTGTCTTCTTGCTAGGGCTGGGCATTTTTTTTTTAAATTAATTCGAATTAAATGTATTGCCACAATTATTATAATAATTTTTTTATAAATTGAGGAATCTTGATTTTGACTACAAATATTTCCAAGCGTTAGAATAAGACATTTTGACAATATGACCATGATAAGCGTAAAGATAACTGGTGCACCTGATTAACTGCTCGTGTGTGACGCGCTCATATCGCTAGGTGCTATTCACACAGAATGTGCTTTTGTGTCGACAAAGATGCAGCACAGCTAGAGGAAAAACATGCACGAAGATGGGAGTGAGCTTCTTTTAACTCGAGAGCCATGTTTTAAGAATAACTTTTTTTTTGGCGTGTGTGTGTGTGTCTGTGTGTGTGTGTCTGTGTGTGTGTGTCTGTGTGTGTGTGTGTGTGTGTGTGTGTGTGTGTGTTCTCAGGCTCTGGGTCAGGTCGGGAAGGTTCTGAAGGTGTATGCAGACGGTGACCTGCGCGTGGCGTTCGGAGGTCAGACGTGGACCTTTAACCCCGCGTGTCTCTCTGTGCAGCCTGGCGAGGTCGACGCCAATCTGATGACGGCTGAGAACAGCAGCGAATCAGGAAGTAAGAAGTCACAGGAAGTAGCTCTCCACTACCAACCCAGCTCATAATCACTCTATGATCACAGTCACTCTGTATAATTAATTTTTACTGGACTTTCTCTTTAACTCTTTCACCGCCTAGCACAGCATTTTCTGTGTTTTCATTGTTATACACTTGGGAACGCTCCTGAATGAGTCTAGAACCACTCGACCAAAAATAAATGATAACTGCGTAATGTTACAGAGTGAAATGTGGACCCAGGAAGTGGAAAAGGACTGTGCAAGCTGACGAAAGCCATCTACTGCATCTTTGCTTTCATCATCCTACTGAATACGATCCATGTGTAGTATTTGATAAAAATTTTATCTTTACAGCTTTTTACTCAAAATGTTGCTTTTATAAATGAAATCTCCCTATATTCAAGTGTTGTCAAAAAATAATGCTTGAAGCTAGAATAAAACAGATTTTCGATTAAAAGTTGATATGCTCTCTTCTTTATTTTAATGAATTGCATGTCCAGATATTCATACAACACAGTATTCTGGTGGCCATGAAATTTTTGTGAAAATCATCAGTCATCAGTCTTTCTTTGGCGGGGAAAGAGTTAATGTGAAAGAGAAGATAAGCACATCTTCTGTTCTCTTCCACACTGTCCTGCATGATACCGATGCTTGTTCTTCTCGTTTCAGCACCGTGTTTTTGTGTGTGTATCTCTCTCTCTTTTTCTCTCCTACATGCTGTGCCAGTTCTGGATAGTTTGTGATGTTTGATGCATGGTGACATTTTGACTCATTCTGACTGGTTTGGAGGGTTTTGAACTGCAGGACTGTAACACAGACCCTTCTCTGAACACAGAATGTAAATGTCTGTTTCTCGCTGTCGTTCAGGCACGGTGATTTCAGTCCTGGAGAAGCTGCTCTCTCAGTCCACAGAGCAGGATCATCCGGGCCGGCTGGTCATCGAGGCAGCACACGGGAACACCGCTAAAGTGCGTGAACTGTTGCAGAAATACCCTGACAAGGTTAGTGCCTCGGTCTGATTTAGTGGAAAGATACCGGATTTTGTTTGCATGGGTTGTCCTAAGGGAGCGAGTCTCCAGACGTTTCGTTATTTCTGGCTCCCTCCGTCTGAAGGGTTATAGCCTTTCCCTTTATAAACACACAGCCCACCAGAGACTTCAAGGAAAGAGTGTCCTCTCTGAAAGATACTGTACTAGAGACTACGGACGGCTGGTTAAAACGTTTATAAGGCTGTCCTCAATGGGATCTTTGTCTGATTAAACTGATCAAAGCTAGATCGTTTGGTAGATGTTAAAGGAATAATTCACCCAAATCTGAATATGTGCTCACCCTCGGGCAATCAGAGATCAGGAAGAGTGTGTTCCTTCATCAGGTTTGGAGAAATGTAGCTCTGCATCAGTGTCTCATCAAACAGCTGATAAAAACATCCCAATAATCCACAGAGCTCCAGTCCATCAGTGAACATCTGGAGAAGACAAAAGCTGAAACACATCCAGCATTAAGATGATTTTAACTAAAATAATCCATAATAACACTTCCTCCAGTGAAGAAGTGTTCTGGTCTGAATCAGGAGAGAAATCTGCACAGATCAAGCAGCGTTTAAACAGATCTGAACTAATCTGTGTCTGGATTCTGATGTGAGAGACGACAGGAGATGCACTTCTTCACTGGAGGTAGTATAGGTTCGTATTTGAGTTTAAAACATCTTGATGGATTTGTTTCGGTTTTGGTCTTCTCCAGATGTTCACTGATGGACTGAGGATTACTTGTGGAATATTGTGAAGTTTTTATTAGGGCTAATAGTCAGCTAACTGTTAGAGAGACTTGGTTAACCAAAATTTATTGGTTGCAGAGAAAAAAAATCCAGGGGAAGTGGTGAAGTCACACAGTCCATGACGGATAGATCGTTAACGGCTGGTCCATGTGGTAATTCATTGGGCAGGACATCCAAACGCTCACCGATCTCAAACATGGCTCATCACCTCAAATAAGTTAGTAGCAGCAGCTTTACATGGCTGCTCAATGGAGACACCGGTGCGCTCACTTACTCTTGAAATACTCCCTCACGTTTGGTCATACAGATGAGAGTAATATATCTTTTGAATCTGTAAAGACTATTTATCTGTACTCTCAGAATAACAATGAAACTAATGAAAGCACCTTCTCGGTCCAAACAAAGATGCTGCACACATGCAACATGAGTGGTTCTGAATCTATATTAGATTGGCATGTCTAGACGTCTAGAACTAGATTAAAATGGCATGTCTTTTATTATAAGAGATCAGTAATCCCTTAATTTTAATTGGATTTTATTTATTTTGCCATATCAACATGCATATGTATTTAACGGTACCATTTTTAAATGGCGTTCACTTGATAACATTGACTGCGACCTCTAAGAAAGCTAATAACTAGAAGATCCTGTAGGATTTCCAGTGTGTTTGGGTGCATTGATTACACACACATTCTCACCATCACATCTTCCCAAAATTAAGCTCGTTACTGAATGGACTGGAAGGATGCCATATTGCAAGGTAGCATAAGGTTATCTATGCCTTACCACAGCTGTTAAATAAACACAAATTATTCACAGTTTATTTGGTCATCTTTATGTTCTTCAAATACAAAAGGAACCAATTATTTTTTTCCTGTTGGATTTTAATATCAGTATTGATGCCATCTTCTCTTCATCTGTCAGTAGTGCTGGGGCAGATTCATTTCCCATTATGAGTCTCTGCCTTCTCGCTGTTGGCATCTGAATGGAAGTCCAATGTTTTTCAGTACCCTAAATAAGATATGTAGCACGCTGGATTAGAGACATTTATGTATGTGAAAAAGCATTAGACTGTGGGAAAAGCTGCTGCACATTGAAAAAGATATACACTACAAAATATTTGGCATTCAATAAATATCATTCAGAGTCATGTAACATTGGCCTACAACCATTTCCCGCTTGAAGCTTTGAATTTAGAATTACAGTGACATATTCCGTAGGATGAGGAAGTCTTTTTGGCGGGAGCTGTTGCCAAAGTGGATTCCAAGTGGATTGAACTAATGCTGGGCACACACCAAAATAATTCTTACATCTTATACGAATTTTTAAATGTGATAGACCACAAACATGAGGATAAAAAAATCCTACATTTAACCGTTTTGCTCCTATAGTGTGTGGTGTGCCATGATGTGACAAACCCAGCACACCACACACAAACAGATTTTCACCCAGAGTCTCGACTGTGAACTTCAGAAAAAGCATGGCGGACGATATGCAGGAAGAAATTGCAGTGATAGTGTTTGGAATTATTTTATACATGACACGTTGTATAAACACCCCCCCCCACACACACACACACATCAGGATTAAACATGTTTAATATTTACAATTCACGATCGGGGCGGCTCCGATGTTTCTCTGATCTGGCTCGGACACTCTTAACACACCTCACAACAAGGAAAAAACTGATAAAATAATCTAATGAGCACGGACTGGCAAAAACAAGAGGGCAAGGGTGACAATAAATAAGGAGCAAGTCACACGAGTAACAGGTGAGAACAATTAGACCAACAAAGACTGAAGAGGGTGTGGTAAAGTGGAAAGACTTCAACAAAGCCATGTGCTGACACACCAGACCACACAGACACAGGAAACAGACACGAGGCAAACGGAGCGTCATGGCAGAACCCTGATGAATTCATATAATACATGCACACAGACGCATCACAACTGCAGAGATGATGGGTCAGTGTTAAAAACAAGAACAAAAACAAAGCATGCACTAGTTTATCAATACATTATTCAAATGTTAATGCAGTTTGGGGGTTTCAAGTTGCATAGTGGTTAGAGAGTTTGACTCCTAACCCTAAGGTTGTGGGTTCGAGTCTCGTTCTGGGCCAACAATACCACGACTGAGGAGCCCTTGAGCAAGGCATCGAACCCCCAACTGCTCCCCGGGCACCGCAACATAAATGATGAACACTGCTCCGGGTGTGTGTGTGTGTGCATGCTGTGTGTGTGTGTGTTAACTGCTGTGTGTGTGCATGTGCACCCATTCACTGCAGAGCACATGCTGAGACAGTGGTGCAATGCTACATTTGTCCAAATTTGATGAAGAAACAAACTGATCTGTATCTTAAATGGAATAAGGGTCAGACTCAGTAAATTATTTGTTTAGTCTGATTGGAAGGTAAAGTCTTTGCAGAAGTGTGTTTGAATGAAGCTGTGTTTATCTGTCTTCAGGTGGATATTAAGAACCAGGGGAAGACAGCTCTGCAGGTTGCTGCCCATCAGGGGCACATGGAGGTGGTGAAGGTCCTGCTTCAGGCCAACAGCGGCATTGAAACTAAAGATGAGGACGGTGATGCTGCGCTGCACTACACAGCGTTCGGGTGAGAGCCAGTACTTATTCCTGCACTTTAGGATAGGTTATCAACGACCGTTATAAGAAAAAGCTACATGTCAATTATCAAGTATTATATATCAAAATTATGTCATTAATGACTCGCCCTCATGTCGTTCCAAACCCGTGAGACCTCCGTTCATCTTCTGGACACAGTTTAAGATATTTTAGATTTAGTCCGAGAGCTCTGACTAAATCTAAAATATCTTAAACTGTGTTCTGAAGATGAAAAGAGGTCTCACAGGTTTGGAACGACATGAGGGTGAGTTATTAATGACATCATTTTTAATATATGGATGAACTAACCCTTTAAAGAATAAACTATGCTCGAGAAACTATGTAACTGTAGTAAAAAACAGCATGGTTTTGTAGCATGCAGTGTCACTAACAGGATGAGAACATCCACTTGATGACTTGTGATGCGCTGTGACACAACGGTCATCTGATGGAGGCATAACTTAATTTGTTCTTCAACATTTTTCATAAATCTTTTTGTGGGGACTTGTGTATAAAAGTTTTTGCATTGTAGGCAGTACTTGTACACTAGATGTATTTGTATTTTCCTCATCTCATGTGTGTCTCGCTGTGTTTGTGCGTGTGTGACGTGGTTTGTGTGCTGTTTGTGCAGGAATCAGGCAGAGATCGCACGCTTGCTGCTCAGTAAAGGAGCCAGTGTGAACCTGCTGAATAACTCCATGTGTACGGCGCTGCACATCGCTGTCAATAAAGGCTTCACAGATGTGGTGAGAGTGTTAACGGAGCACATGGCAGACGTCAACCTGCAGGTTAGACCGAAAACACGCCTCATGCCCAAGTACATCACTTTAGCAGGGCTGTTTGAGTGCTTAAGACACTGGATCAGTGATCTGATGTAGTTTTTTTTTTTTTGCTAATGAATAACAGTGTGATTTTATTTTTCATTTATATATATATATATGTTTGTTAAACGTTCCATCACTGTGAGTCCATGTGATTCAGGTCACAAAAAGTGCACACAGCCAAGAAAACAAAGAGTAAAAAAGAAAGATGAGCAAATGATGAGCGAATTTTCATTTTGGGGCGGCATATCCCTTTAACATTTCTGTTTAATTTGAATTTGTGACCCTGGAGCACAAAACCAATTGTGATTTAAACATCATCTGAAAGCTGAATGAATAAGCTTCACCATTGATGTGTGGTTTGTTCGGAGGACAATATTCGTCTGAGATACAACTATTAGTAAATCTGGAATCTGAGGGAGCAAAGAACTTAAAATATTGAGAAAATCATCTTTAAAGTTGTCCAAATAAAGTTCTTAGCAATGCATATTACTAATCAAAAATTAAGTTTTAATATATTCACAAAATATCTTCATGGATCATGATTTTTATTTAATATCTTAGTGATTTTTGGCATAAAAGAGTAATGGATAACTTTAACCCATACAGTGTATTGTTGGCTGTTCCCTGTGCTCCTGATGACTGCTTCTGTGCTGCAGGGACACATTGTGACCGCTAGATTCAGCAGTGTTCACTAACAGTAGTGATTCTGTGTTGTCAGGATTCATACGGAGATACACCCTTACATGACGCCATTGCCAAAGACTTCAGGAGCATCATTGAGATCCTGATTGTGGTGCCCAACATCGATTTCACGCAGCAGAACAACCGCGGCTTCAACCTGCTGCACCACGCCGCTCTGAAGGGAAACAAACTGTGAGTGTTCCTCTGCTGCTCCGTCTTCCTTTATTACCTTTCAGTTTTGTTGTATCTGAATGTTTTCATAGCTTATCCTGCTGAAGCGGAAACGTATGGTACATGTCATTGTGAAAGTGGCATTTCCTGAGGGATGTGGCAGTAATATTTCCGTGGTTAATGCGTTCAAGCTTGTACACATTTCCTCGGGTGTCATGAGAATGTGGCCCAGATTCTTTCATAACGGTGACACAGTTGACTTAAAGAGCTACAGGACACATGTCTGTCACACAGAGTCCCTCCCTCGGCCTCGCATGCCCTCCTGGAGTCACACTTCTCATGATTTACACAAGTACCACTCCGTCCTGCATCTGTTTGCTTATGGTCCTGGAACAACATTACTATGAACCAGTCAGACTTAGGTTTCAGTTTAGGGTTGAGTCTGAATTAAAAATATTGTTACTGGCTGGGGCTGTGCAGATTTTGGTTGTCCGATAATGATTTCTTGATCATAAGTAATAGAAAATGACATCTGTTTGATTCATGTTAGCTACGGTTGTAAGGGAAACAGGTCAATTTAGCTCAAAGGGAATCATTTAAGATTTTAAAGGGAATTTGAACAGAATCACTGTTTCACGGCTGTTCACGGAGACGCCCTGTGATTCAGTGAACAAGCCGTTTAACATCAAATCTGCGCTGGATATTAATATCCAAACTATAGTGAAACACTATTAATTAGCACAATAACAAGATCGGCAGTTTAAGACATTAACTTGTAAGCACAAAACACAAGATACTTCTCTTTTCAATATGAATAAGGCTTTATTAGATAATCTAAGACATATATAAACTAATCTAACACATAAACGCACGCACACACACATTCACACAAGTTGCAGGAAGATCGAAAGTTAGGGAAAGATGAGTTTAAGAGAATGGAAATATGGAATTCCAAGTTTACTGCAATACGTTAAATTGTATAAACATGAACAACCATCGATCACGTAATTAGCCCTTGCATTGAGTTCCTCAATGTGACTAAAATTATATTAGATACACCAGCACAAATGTCAGAGTCTGGAGGTAAAGTTACTTGCATCTCCTGTGAAGAAGGAGCCTCGGTGAAAGGGCTATCCCGAGGTCGTTGATTGGCTGGAAGTTCAGTAGTGAAGTGACGTCTTGGGAAGCCCGTGGTTGTTGGGTGTTGGCTGAAAGTGCAGAGTCGTGTTCGCTGGTTGAAGTTGAACGGGCATCCGAGGTCAGGCGTCGGAGACTCGACGTTACAAAACTTAACTCAGAACACGAAACTCTTAAACGGAAAAGAAAAGAAACAAAGTTTGACGAGACTAGGTTGTGTTCCTTCTCATCGTGGCATAGTAGCAGCAGGCAGGCACGCTGGAACCGCGCTCAAAGAACAATGATGACTAACCGCATGGCTAGATGCTTATAGCTAAAGCTAGGTAGCAAAGCTACAAGCTAAAAGCTAAGAGCAGGCATGACTAATAGCATGACTGATAGCACGAGCAAGGCGGGAACTAAAAGCAAAATTTCATGGTGTCCAAAATATTTAAACCCCTCAAATGTTGCCTTGACCAATCAGATTTGGTCTTGGCTCGGGGGTATCATAAATCATTTGTTTATCTTACCAAGCATGTGGTTCCTCCCCCGCAGGGTCTAATTTTGGACATGATTCCTATAACATGATTATGATATATTTTACAAATAAATGACTGTCAGGACAATATCAAGCAAGAAAATTTGATTACATCAATACTAGACATGACTATGTATCCTATAGTTATCAAAAGACATACACAATAAGTGATTATACATGATAGTCAAATGTGTGGGTTATACATAAATGAATATGGAGTTAAGCAATGGAACGATTCATTGTCTTTTTGAGTTCATTCTGGTCCATATATAATGTATAAAAAGGGTTTCTTTGCCATTCTCTGGCAAAGGACTTTTCTGTGAAGACAAAGGTTTAAAGCCCTTCCCCCTTAGGAATTTCAGTCTGGTTTCACTGGCTGGGGGGGAAGTCAATGCAAGTATTTAACTTGATCTCCTGGGTTTACATGTGATGTCCAGCGTTGCATTTCAATCACGAACAATAAATTTGACAATCTCTTCTTCGAATTAAAATTGTCAATAATTGTTCTATTGGTGTTAATGTTGAAAGCTGTTGTGTGAACAGGTTGGTTGGTTGGTTATCTTGCTTGGTTCTTGTGGCACTAGAACTGATTTATGACTTCCTGAGGAGTTCGGCTCTCATTTCAATGCACACAGCTCTGATAGACTCTTTGATTTGTCTGGTTCGACTCATTTCTGCTACACGATGGAAACTTACTAAATGTGACCCTGGAGCACAAAACCAGACATAAGGGTCAATTAAGTTCTTGATTAATTAAGCACATTATTGTATAACATGTTCACATTGACAGTCGCAAGAACATCTTGTTTTGTGAAACAAAGAAAATCCGTTCCAGGGACAAGGGCGATCCGAATAGCTGAATACCAGGAAAAGATTTACTCCAGCCGTAATCCTGAAGAGAGACGTCCACTAATCAGAGAAGCTGCTTGCCAATGGAAACTCAGCAGACTCTTCTTGTTTCTATAATATGTGTGTGTACTTTGTTATATTTATTATTGTGTACACGAAAATATGTCTATATAAATTATATATAAAAATATTCATAAAAATATTTTCAAAACATATATTCTGTATGGTTGCTAATTATGTTGGTCTGAGCCACCACAGTCATTTAAACGCATACAAAATGACACCAAGTGAAAGAAGCATTGTATTGAAAGGAAAAAGCAGTTACAGTGCTGATTATACAATACTAACATGAACTGTTAATGAAATGTGGAAACTGTCCCGAGCAGAATTAATATCATACCTTCATGCAAATCCTTCCCAGCTAACACACGCAGTGCCAGTTTTATGTGATTTATGGCTACTGTACTTATATTTCACACACCTAAGTGATACACAGTGCGGCTAGAGAAGAGCGCGAGCTACGAATGAAAATAACGATAGAATAATCACACTGACATGAAACCTGTCAGCATCTCATCTGAATCAGGACAGCACACTTTTCTCAGCCACTCTTTACTTGTATATACATCTGACACAAGTGTCAGCCGCTTTCACATATTGTATGTCTTTTAAAATAAACGTCTTGCATTAGAAAAACCTTTAGAATAGTTTTGTTGTTGATGTGGTTTCTTTGGCCGTTTACTCCCATCAGTTGAGGGACACTGGCATACATGAGACGAATGCACGGCATCTGTTCAGTGCTTGTAGTGCTTGTAGTTAGCAGTGAGGTTACAGCACACCGTTCTCAGTGATGTTCTCCTGCACTGCAGTCTCGACCCTGCAAACACTTGAGCAGAGCTGCAATCACAATAAACTTGATTCATGTGGAAAGAGAGGCAAACAAACAGTCTCTCTCTCTCTCTCTCTCTCTTACACACACACACACACTGGGTGTCAGGGTCTGCTTTCGTTTGAGGTTCTTAGTATTTAGTTTAGTTTCTGTTCATATTATATTTGGACAGGTCTACACACCCTACTGTTATCTGTGTGTTTTTGTACAACCGTTCACAGAGACTATGCTTTGATTGGTGGCCGTCTGTCATTGAGGCTGGTTTTTAGCTTGAAGAGGATGAAAGAAGACCGCTCACATGAACACACCTGTGCATTTCCAGAATAATGTCCTCCTGGCCTACAGTCCTAACTATATATCAGTTATTAGACTGATTTACGTCTCAAGTACACTGTGACACATTTCCAATCGCTTTGAGCCGAAAGTGAGTGAGTCAGATGTTCATTTAATAAGTGCCTTGAGTGATTCAGCGAGTGAGCTTTAAAATGCAACTTTAAAATACAATGCAATGCATAATTTACAATAAATGTTGAATAACCGATATGGTTAATTCATGTCAACACGGTTCAGTCACAAAAAAAAAAAATTTGAAGTAAAATGTACTAAATTCTTATTTTGCAAGTTTTTGCACACATTTGTTTTTTTAAGTAAATTTGAGTATGGTATTAAGTAAAATCTATTTAGGTTATGTAAAATTAGCAAAGGAAACAAGTACATTTAACATGGCCAGTTAGACTTGAATGAGTAATTTCTTCTTAATTATTTTAAGTTTACTCTGCAATACTCACGTACATTTCCCTCAGTCACGGTTTGTAAACTTTACTCAAACAACATAGCACTGTATAAAATGGCAGTAAAGCATGTGGTTCACTTCTAATCACGTTTGTGAGCAGGTAGACAGCTTGTTATTCTCTGACAGGTCATGTTTACTCAGTACAGTTATTACTGAATGAACAGAGAGCTGAATACTTGGCACATGATACACAGTGACGTGACGATCAGTGGATAGTGTTTGAGTTTGAATGGGTCATTTTGAGTAAAAGATGAACTTCAGATGTCACAAAACAGCAAGTTACTAAACCTAACAACAAAAGCAACCATAAAACTGTGTAAATGCATCTTGAAAACTGCAAAAACAATGTAACGTATTATTCATGCCCAAGTGCATGATGGGAACAACAGGATCATGACTTTGATATTTAATTAATCTTTGAAAAAATAACAAACAATTACAAGTGAAATATACTTATAAGTTCAAACTTTAAATTCTACAAGTATAAATTGAGTACTAATATTGAATTTACTAATGCAGAACTCTTGAATCCTGATTCAAAGCTGATGCTCTGGAAGTGACTCGTCTGTCTGGGCTTCAGTGAGCCAGATATTTGTGTATAATGATGCTCAACTGTTGTCAAGATTTCCTACATAACTGTTCTAGTTTCAAGTGTCTCCTGTTGCATTGTGCTCTCTTTCTCCTCTTATAATGACATCATTTACTCTCGGATATAAACAGGATACGAGATCACGATGCAATCCTTGGGTTTCCTGGTGTTTACTCTCTGTCCTGCTGACAGCTTTTGCACTTGTTCTAGTGCAGATAAACAGTTGTAAAGTGTGTCTAAGTTTCTGAACGAGGCCTAGTGGCGCTGGATCCCCGTTCCTCCCGCTGTGGGTGTCACACGGAGCTGATGGTCTCGATCTCTGTTTGTGTTCCTCCAGAGCGACGGAGATGATCTTGGCTCGAGCGCGACAGCTGGCTGACGTTAAGAAGGAAGATGGTTTCTCTGCTCTGCATCTGGCCGCCTTGAACAACCACCGAGATGTAGCTGAGATCCTCCTCAAAGAGGTGAGAGAGACTTTGATCACAATTAACCCCAAGAGGAAAGTCTGATAAAACACGGGAAACATACACATACAGTCGTACACTCACGATGGATGTCCAAGAGGAAATTACACAATTGTTTTGAAAGTATAACAATAATGCTTCAACTCTAATAATCTGATCTAATGAATAAGTTCTATCCAGACTCTGTGTCCTAAAAAGATTTTACAAAGTCTACCACATGAATTACAGAATTGTAGTCCCACCTGAAAAGGATAATTTAAACAACTTTACATTTGTTACTGAATTTTAAAGTTACTGAACCCCCAGTGGTCTTGTCCAATAAACTCTGTCTATACATAGAAGCGTACTGTAAGTTATTTAAACCCCGAACTTGAACAGCATTCATACCCTCACTTTCTGCCATGTGTCTGGTGTTTGGCTTGAGTAACACCATATTTGATGAACTTAGTTTGCTGCCATCTGGTGGCTGGTGGGTTTCTATTACGTTTAAATGTTTTGTAGGTGTTTGAAGCTGAAAAAAAGAAAAGAAAATGTGGTCCCAGGATGTTTTGAATGGTTTATGATTGTGTTTCAGAATGTTGATGCTATTTGTTGCAGAATTAATCAGTTGGCAGAAGCAATTTATTTTTGCCTACAAAAACAAACAGGTGCCTTTAATTCAAAACACATTTAAAGGGACAGTTCACCCAAAAAGTGATTAATGACTCACCCTCATGTCGTTCCACACCCGTAAGCCCTTTGTTAATCTTCGGAACACAAATTAAGATATTTTTGATGAAATCCGAGAGCTTTCTGACCCTCCATAGACAGCAGTGCAACAGCAAACGTAGTAAGGACCTTGGTAAATTAGTCCCTGTGACATCAGGGTTTCTTTTTGGGTGAACGATCACTTTAAGCTCAGTTCAGTGTGTCAGACTTTTGCCCGACAGTGTGTTTGTAATCTGCTCTAATCCTGTCCTCTTTGGCTTTAAGGGTCGCTGTGACATTAACATCCGCAACAATCGCAATCAGACGCCGCTGCAGCTGGCCGTGACTCAGGGTCACGTGGCTCTCGTGGCTCTGCTGGTGACGGAGGGGGCAGATGTCAATGCAGAGGATGAGGATGGAGACACGGCCATGCACACGGCCCTCAGCCGCCAGCAGCTGGCCTCCGTCATGAGCAGCGGCGAGGGAGAAGGAGCGGTGCTCTACAGCAGGGTAAGAGCAGGAGTCACGGAGTCATAAATCATGGCAGTGGATTTTGGTGGTATTCTGGCTCTATTTATTCGAAGGAGGTGTATGCATGCATCATTAGAGATTCTGCGCTGGTAAAGACACAAGCATTGACTAGGATGGCACAATCAGCTTCAGTGTCCGAATCAGAGCCGCACACGTGTGCACTGTTAATTGTCCAAGCATTAATGGCAGGGAAAGCCACTGTGTGAAGTGTTTCTTGGAGGATATAGTACATTGAAGAATGATCGTATGACTTTTTATCTACACCATGAGACCTGTGTATGTGAAAAAACATCTCCATTGCAGTTATGTTAAATATTACATTTTCGAATTGCCTATAAATGGGAGTTTTTGCAAAATTGGCACATTTCCATTAGGCATATTTTCAATTAGCGATTTTAATTTGAGTAATTTGAAGGTTAATGGGAATGCAGCAAGTGATTTGCATTGTACTCTCTGTTCATTCCTTGTGCACTACATTCTCTGTCGGTGGAGATATGGTTTTTCTTAGGCCCAACCTGACAGTTATGCCAAGTGTTTCCCAGCATGCACACATGTGGTCATCAAGCTTTCCTCTTTCTACCCACAGCCTTTCTCCTTTGTGCTTAGGATCAGAGGTTGAATGCTGTATGTCCTCTGTTGAGGGTTTGAATGTGAAGAAGCACTTTGTTTCTTGCCAATGCCTCTTTCATTGGCTGATTGAATCCCTATCATTGGCAAATTAATATAAGCGAGTCCCTTCAGGGCACACTCTATTAGGGGGATGGCCACCTCTTGGGCTATGTTGAGAAGAGTTTAATTGCAGGAAATTGCAAGCTAGGCTTTTTCAGACGCTACTGGCTTGATGTTCATTCTGTCCTGGAGTATAAAGCCTTGTTCTGTAATAACAATCAATTCCTCCTCAATAGAGTACTGTGCAGAAATACAGAAGCATTGCACACCAGAGTAGGGTCATCCAGTTTTCCAGTGTATTTGTGTGCTGTACAGTATAATTAAGAGAGAGGTAGTCAATGGTGTTTGTTTCTTCATTCTCTGCATGTAGCTGTGTAGCTCAGGGCTGATGGGAAACACTGAGCTGAACGTAGGAGCTGCTATCGCTTGCTTCTTGGCACAGGAAGGGGCTGATATCAGTTATGCCAACCATAAAGGGAAAAGCCCCCTGGATCTGGTAACAGACAGCGGCGTGCAGACTCTCATCAGGAGCTTCGCAGAAAAACACAGGTGTGTCTCAGTGTGTTGATTGTGTGAGGGTTTACAGAATGAACCGATGTGATCTTGACGTGTGTGTGTGTTCAGGCTTCAGGCCGTCACCTGTGGCACAGGCAGCAGCAGCAGCAGTCTCAGGCGGGTACACACTACGCCCAACACCATGACCAACCTGGCCATGCCCAGCGTGACGGGCCCGAGCGAGTGCCTGATCTGCTCCGAGCTCGCCCTGCTGGTGCTGTTCTCTCCGTGTCAACACAGCGTGGCCTGCGAGGGTGAGCCTACTCACAGGAACAGTGCTGACCTCAAAACACAGCTTCACTCAGAAATACTTTACCATATGGTAGAAAAGTTGGTCACAAGTTGGATTGATGTTGATCCAGAAATGTTTTACTTGGCTATATGTGACCCTGGAGCACAAAACCAGTCATTGAGATTTATACATCATCTGAAAGCAAATCAATAATCTTCCCTTTGATGCATGGTTTGTTAAGATCGGACAGTATTTGGCTGAGATACTAGCTGAAAATCTGGAATCTGAGGAAGCAAAACAATCTAAATATTGAGAAAAGCATCTTTTGATGTTGTTCTAATGAAGTTCTTAGCAATGCATATCAATAATCAAAAATTAAGTTTTTATATATTTCAAGTAAAACATTTACAAAATATCTTCATGGAACATGATCTTTATTTAATATCCTACTGATTTTTGTCATGAAAGTAAAATGTATCGTTTTGACCCATACAATGTATTGTTGGCTATTGCCTCAAATATACACCTGTGCTAGTGAAGCCTCATGACTGCTCCAGGGACACAGATACACAGCTGGTGTGTAGAAACTCAGTCCTGTGTGTCTCTGTTCAGAATGTGCTCACAGAATGAAGAAATGTATCCGGTGCCAGGTGACAATAACAAAGAAAATTCGACAAGGTAAGCATTTTTACATTTAAGAATCAAAAAGCTTTACAAACAACAAACGCTTTAGAAAGAAATCCAGTTTATTACACGTAATAAATCCTTTTAAAATGAGCTCACATTGTTACGATCAGCATATGCTCCGCTCTTAATGCATCTTTTTTTGGTAATATTTCGGTATGGACATGCGATTTGAAGAACCCAATTTCTCTCAAACATTGGTTGTAGTAAATACTGTCTACTGTTACAAGACGTAATGTCTTAAACCCCATAAAAACCTGTTAAGAAAAGCACTTTGAGTAAAAAACTGACTGGGCTTCAGATTTTAGACTCGAGAACAATAAGATCTGCATGTATTTGAGCACTCAGTACATGAAGCCTGTTCAGAATGGTTTTCTGTAGAAGAACATTACGAGTCTGTTAAGATACGAAGAAAGTGAGTCTTTCTCTTCAACAGCACATTAAGAAACATGAACTGTCCTTTAACATGCCTTCATGGGGGACTGATTTAGTTTTGTTGTTATAGAAGAGAATGAGGAATGAGCTGGTCACAGCTGTACTACAGTAAATCCCCGCAGCAGGAAGTGATGTCATTCTGAAAGTTTACTCTTTGGTTTCATTAAAAATGAATGGAGCCAGTAATTAAAGATAATGTTTTCGGTCAGGGGCAACTGAAAGAAATAATATTCCCATTCTCTGTTACGATCTTCTTATTACTATTAAGTAGAGATGGAACGGTAGTATCAACATCCTGGTATCGATATTAATATTCCCCTTTAAAGTTCAGCTACAAGTCAATTCACTGACGTCTTTCTGAATTGAGTTTTCTCAGGAACATGGTTCATTTTAATCTCTCAGAGTGCATTAAATAGAAGTATTTAACTCTAAAATTAGTGCTGTCAAACAATCGCATCCAAAATAATAGTTTTTGTTTACATAATAAATGTGTGTGTACTGTGTGTATTTATTATGTACCGTATTTTCCTGACTATAAGTTGCACTTTTTTTCTTAGTTTGGCTGGTCCTGTGACTTATAGTCAGGTGCGACTTATTTATCAAAATTAATTTGACATGAATGAGAGAAATGAGAGACACACACATATATACTGTAAACAGAAACATTAATTTTGGATGCGATGAATCGTTTGACAGCTCTATTTTGAACAACTTCCAGGTATCCCTCAGTCTTCTTTTTTACATCGTTGCATTCCTGCTGTTAAGATGTAGTTGTTTCCTGGAGGTAATGCTGGCTCCTGCATTGTGTTGTGTGTCTCTTGAAAGCAGACCAGACGGAGGTGGAGTGCAGCCCCAGCTCAGAGAACTCAGAGAAGCACAACCTGCTGGAGCAGCTGCAGTCCCGCTACAGACAGATGGAGGAGCGCATCACCTGCCCCATCTGCATCGACAACCACATCAAGCTGGTGTTCCAGTGCGGACACGCCTCCTGCATCGACTGCAGCGCCGCGCTCAAGACCTGCCCCATCTGCAGACAGACCATCCGCGAGAGGATCCAGCTGTTCGTGTGACGCGCTAGCTCCTGTCTGTCCGTCCTGAGCCTCAGCATTCAGCCCCCAGCGCTGCGTTTGGGACCTGGTGATGGATCGGTGTAGTCCTCTGACTAGCATCTGCTTCGACGACCTACAGTATCACCGAGTGAAGAGGAGCTTAAACACTTCGTGCCGCTGAAGAGCTAGATTATAGCGAACCGTAAAGCATACCCAGCATGCAACGTGAGCTGACATGTCACGCAAAATAAAACGTCTCACCAAACCTGTCGGGACCTGGGCCATATTTCACACTAAACTCCACAGGAAGAAATCATGTTCTGAGATATTTAGCGCTGCATGAAGTTATTTGATTTTGTGACATTCTCACCGGCGTCAGTGCTTAGAAAATCTGAAGTGTTCATGCATCATGGTAGTGCAGGTACTCTAGCTTTAATTTAATTTTTTTTTACAGAGAATATAAGGAATATTAATTCTCCTAGATTCACAATGTGAGTTATTGCTATTTCCCGAGTGATTTTTAGGGTGAAATATGAGCTGGTTGGTTTCCATCAGATCCCCCGCACACGGTGATCCAGGGCTTGCTGCTTTAAACACTAACTTCATTCTGAGCCAGATCTGATGTACACTTCATGGCTCGTGTCCCAGCGTCCCTGAGAATGCCGTTCACATCACTTGCCGTCGTTTGTCCGAGGGTGATGTCTTACCTCTCGCAGAGCAAGAGATTATACATAATGCATGCTGATGAGCATATTATCTGCCTCATATATTGTGTCACGATTACCATTTGTAGTGTTATAAGAGCAGACGACCTGTAATTTTTACCCATGTGTGATAAAGGCTCTGTGTCTGTGCGAGGGTCCGACTGAAAGACCCTTAATAGCATAATAGTAGATTAATTTGTGGCAGCAAAGGTGCTGAATGCTACGAGGAGTTCTTTAGTTTTTTCTCAGGTTTATGCAAGTCAGTTCAACTCGAAATGCAAGAAATGGCCCTCTGTAAACTTTACTAAACGTGCAACCTTGTCCGCTGGCATTGCATGACATTATAAGCGTTTATTAGCCTCATATCTCCCAAAGTAATGCTTTGCCTAAATGTGTTCTGAGATGGACACCTCTTGTTTTGAACGTGATGAATTGGGAACTCTCCAGGGTTGTAGGTGATTGCACCTAGAGAACCTGTAGAATTGACTAATGTATGATTTAAAGAAATCACTGCAGTCAGCAGTTAGTTTGTGTGTGTGAAACACAAAGCAGAATTGATGGAAGAGTGGCAAATACAGTAACTCTCTCCCATACACCAGTCCAAATGTCTGTCACGCTCCAGAAATGGACCATCATCCAAACTGTGCTGTGGTGTAAGGATGCTTCAAAAACCTTGATAAATAATAATAATAACAGCAGGAGTCTGGAAAGCAGGAGGCTGAGTAAATAAGAGAACCATCATTTTTGAGAGAGCTGCTTCTGTAATGAGTATTATATTTCACCTGCTATTATGAAGTGTAAAATGTGTTATAATGGCAGTTGGGTGTGTTTTGTCAGAAAGTGTATGTTACCCTTGTTAGCTGAAATAATTTCCATGTTGTTCTTCAGCATCGGTTCATATTCCTCCTGAAGTCTCATTGTCTCAAGTGTTTTTGTTCCAGAAGGGCTTTCCTGGGAGTCTCTGTAGGTGTCATTCAGTGATGGGCTCTTTTTATAGCTCCCTCTTTTGGGATGGCCAACACAAACATGTTGATTTGAATGTCTCGCTGTACGCCAACCGCTGCAGAGTTTTGCAGTTTGTCAGAAATGTGGTGGCGGTATTAGTGCCAAAATTTGTCAGCATGTGTGTGTGAGAGAGAGAGAGCACAGATGCGTACAGGAGCTGTGTGTCCCATGAGCCTTTGTACAGGACTGGACGTTTCTAATGTGTTCAAACTGATCGTTTGTGTAGTTCTTTTGCTTTATGGGTTTAGAGACCAGTGGTTGAACATGAAAGTCAGCGTGACTTGTTAGAACAGAAGGACGGTGTGTTGTCTAGTTTTATTAGCTTACCTGCTAACAGCTCACAAGACACAACAGCTGCACACAAAAAACGGTGCAATATGATGTATATTGCAAAAACGTGCCATAAATGTACCATCATGCACTGTGGCATCATTCACTGGCGCTAGAATCAAAACTGGCTCCATTTCTCCAAAAGTAATATCAGAAACGGTGAATTTGAAGAGGAATTGAGTCTCTTCGTGTAGAATATTGACAATACACAATTCATCTAGAAATGTCCATGTGTTTAGACAGTTTTAGTAATATAGTTTGTGCTGTACATAATCATCATTCAGAAGTAAAAATACAGGTGAGTTGTCAGCAGGTAAGGGCAAACACATGATGATGAACTACAGAAACGGTTTGCCGAGTTTTACTTTAAGGAGTATTTCAAATAAATATAGAAAAACTATTACGAATGATTTCTACAGTTCATGATGTGGAGTTCAGATGTTGGCCTTACTGTCCATTTGCTATATTTATTTGCTGTTTTGTCTTTTTTTTTTTTTTTCAAGTTTTACTCTGTAAAAATATTTTGCAGTAAATATTGAACTGTTTTATAAGCATATATTTCTGGTTTCGTTTTTTTGGGTGCTGTAGTGGCTGGATCTAAGGATCTTAGCAATGAATAAAACTGAGAATGAATTGTGTTTAATATTGAAATGAGAAGAAGAGGTGTTTAGGAGTGATTTAGTGAAATGCACAGGAACATTGGCAGAGCTCAGGTGAACTTCTAGCTGTACTCCTGCGTTCAGCTCCGTCACACTTCCCTGAAGACCTCCATTCACTGCTTTGAGAGGGTCTTCGTGTCACTTTAAGATACATGACCGTGTCAGTTTGATGTGTTTATGCAGAACGTGTGAACAGATAATAGTGTGTGTTCTCCTGGGTTCCCCATAAAACACATTCTCATCATTACAATCATTACAAGCCAGTGTGTTTGATCAGGGTTGAAACTGAACTGCAGAACGGTAAATAAAAGATTTAATAAATGATTAATAATATAATAAATACATTAGTAAATATGGATAAAATATGAAATATTATTTTTGGGCAGTATACATTCAGATTTCCTCATTTTGGCTGGCTGCTGAGTGTAAGGTTAATAATGATGGTCCGTTCCCTGAAAGAGTGAGAAGAATACACACTTTCATCAAGGCTTCAGAGGCTACCAGATTTATTTTATAGAGTTATTTTCTATCAATACTGGTTTTTTTCTGGGTGCGGGATCACAGCATGAAAAATGAGGGACATGTTTTTTTACACAGTTGAATAATTTACAAAGAAAATATAAAATTATATTTTTTGGAACTTAAAAAAAAAAAGAAGAAGAATGAAAAAGATGCTCTTAAAAATTAATGTTTTTATTTTCATACGTTGAAATTTAGGGTTTGGGGTTCGGGACAGCCACTTCACAACTGAAAGTACCCAGTAAAGGATTATTTTATATGTATATTGAGCTTATTAATATTTTCAATATTATTGTGGGTTTCAGCAGATAATAGAAGGCTCTTAATATACACATCTAAGATCTGAATACATGAAGTATTTTTTAAATGTGTTTTTGGTTGTGCACCAGTTCTGTATATGGCCCATACGCACATGTCTTCCATCACTGGACAACTCAAAGGTATGAATGCCTTTCTAGAATCATTTTAGACTTGGGGTTCAATTCAGGATTTTTTTTCAATATGTAAACGTATATAAGCATCATTAAAAAAATAATAATAAGAAGTAATTACTTCTTAATTGTAATCTTTAAAAATCTAGTGTTTAATCATGTGTAGATATTTCTTCAAATAAAAACGTACAAATAAGTAAGCAGGTACAACCTGCAATATTCTAGATAGGATTCAGTAAACAGCCATACAGGTATCTATAGTGGTTTAACCGTGGCATTACAAATGACACAACTACTTGAATTTGCCTCTTTGCATTGGAATCTCTGTTTTAACCGTTACATAATAATTGTAATATGTAAGTAATAGATATATATATATAAAAATACTTTCATTAATGGATCCTAATTATTGCACAAATAGTATTTGGTGCCAAAATATATCCTTAAAATATTAAATAAATATTTTTTAGCTAAAATATAGAACATTTATTTAACTGAAAATATTTAAGTTGTATGATCACAATTATAAATAAGCAATACTTGAGGGTTAAATACAAGAAAATCATACTAATGTTGCCTCCCCACCATTCTCCAGAATAAAATGACACTGTAGATGTCATCGAACAATATACATAATAATTTATGTATAATATTCTGTAATGTTTACTCAGAATTGCTGCAAATACCTGTATAATGCAGGTGTAGTCTATTCTACTTAAACCCATTCAAATGGATTGTCAGCTGGTTTGTTTGGAGCGCTCCCTGAACCACGTGACAGCGAGATCAACGCTCGTCAGCTATTTATCAGTGGCTCTGGCTGTAAAAGTGATACATTTCACGATTTACGCCACATTAAGTTCGGCAGAACTGTATTTATTGTTTAAATTTCGTATTAAAACTTACAAAACGGAGGAGCCGCGTTCAGAAATGTAGTCTAATAATAATAATAATAATAATAATAATAAGAGGCTTACGTAGAACATCAGAAATAAATATATAGGCTTTAAAAGGTAAACCATGCTGGAACACGGTCAGAATATGCGTGCTTTTATTTATTTATTTTTACAGAGTAACTGCGACTTTACACGTACTAAAGAAACGCGGCGGAAATGGCGCCTTAACACTATCAGAGTATACAAAATAAACATGTTAAAAATTGTCGCCTTGACGAGGACACACATGACTTTTGGGACTTTTGGCCCTGTCAGTCTTCCATATTGGACAGGGCTCTACATTTGCGTCTGACGTCATCGACGAGTTCCTGTCGTCGTCGGGTTGTGACGTGCTTAGAGCTCGCCATAATAAAGTTGCAGCACATTGCTCGAGACAGACACGAGTGTCATGAGCTGTGAAGCGACGCGGTTCATGAGGTTATAACGGCCTGTGACGCGTCTCTGCTCCTCGAGCTGTTAGTGATCTCGAGGCGTGTGTTTGTGTGCGCTGAAGGTGAGTGCTCGCGGATTCAGTAGCACACTCTGTGGCACACAGCACTAGGAACACTGTTTACATGCGTGGTGTCATGAGTCTGATTAATGTGAGTGTAGGAAGAGTGTGCTGATGTATACATACATGTACTATAAAAGTACTGCGCGTATTAGCTCTGGAAACAGTCAAAACACTAGTGTACTAACGTTATATGATTATTAGTGTTTCTGTAAGGTTACCGGTTTATCGTCCACACGCTCGCTTTTCATTAGCAGGTGTTTCCGGTGGGTCTTTGACTCTTATAAACCAGAAGTACAAGCACTTCATTCTTGTTCAACTTTAGACACAAAACCACCTAACTTTAATAAAGCGCTTATTAATAAATTCAGATATGTATTAAGGTTCATAATCGGTGTAGTAAGCTTTCTAAAGCAAAGTAAGACTTCCTGCACTCTGCACTTCATAAGTGATGTTATGATCCTGTCAGGACATACACCATGGCCCTAAAACTGCACGTAGAGAAGCCCCGAGGTGGTGTGTGTGTGTGTGTGTGTGTGTGTGTGCGCGCTAACATCTACAGGTGCCCAGTGAACTCATGGACTTACATCAGTATCACCAAAACAACACTGGACTTTGACTTTAATTTGGAGGATGCTTTCAAGACTAAAATGATTAAATATCAATCTCTCCTTAAAAACCATTTCAGAAATAGGTTATCGAGGCCGATTCCTTGTTTTTATATTTGGTAGTTTAGGACACACACACACACACACACAGTTTGGTTGTGAAAGGGCTTCAACAGCATGGGATGCCCAGAACGAGGGCCAAACACTTGGTAAAGTAATGTGCACTGTCTGCTATCACAGGCAGCCATCATGTATGGAGGATAATAAGTGTCTTCTTTTAAGTGGACTTAACTAAACCTTTGAAATGTGTGTGTGCAGGGCCGATGGCGTCCTCCGGTGAGGGAGGTGTGGACGCTAAAGCGGAGCTGAGCGCTCTTCTGGAGCAGTGGGAGAGAGAACAGCAGGGAGGAACGGCCGACCTGCTCAACATACTGACCAAGTGAGTGACCCCGCGCTGACCCCTGCATCAGTGCAGTGTCACCTGACCTCATCACCCATAGCTGAACAGCACTGCCACCAGACCTTAAATACATCAGTGATAAACCAGGGTTAAATATGAGCACACTGTACAGAGACAGAGACAGAGGCTGTTCAGTTAGTTTCCTCTGAGGGCCGGAAAAACATATTCAGCTTTAAAATAAATATTATACCAACAATAACATGTTTGAACATTAGTGCTATCAATTGATTAAAAAAAAATACTTTTTTTAATGTAATTGCATATTAATATATTTATCATAATTTCATATTAAAACCTCCAAATTTATGAAGAAATAACATAAATATGGTGCGTTTTAAATACGGTTTAATTGAATCTTTTTGCTAAGTAGCCTACTGTTAATGAAGATATATTAAGAGGATATATTAAATTAATTTTCCCCTAATTTTTAGCCAGTATTTATAGCCTTTCAACATTACAGTATAATAGAAAGCCATTGTTTTTTTTACACTTAATAGGCTCTGAAAAATGACAACTTTAGACATTTCCTGGATTTCTTCTTCGGGGCACATTTGGCCTCTGTAAAACACATTTATAGTCTGTACCTCATATTTTGCTAATGTTTTGTGTCCTTAACTGTGTTAAAGATGGTGTCACATGGATGGAAATGATAAGCTGTTTTAAGCTCCATAAATGGCTACACAATCTTCTGCTGACTGGGTGTTATAAAGGGAATTCTGTTCAGGTTCTGGTGTACGCATGGCTTTATAGATCTTAAAACATTCATACGGACACAATCTAGCTTGTGTGTGCGCACACATTTAGGATGAAATCTAGGTCGAGTTTTATACATGAGGCCGAAGCTGAAATTCTGCGGTTGGGTTCTTATGCGTGAGAACTGGGGCTCTCCAGCTGTTTCAGTTATTAATTAATTATGTGACAAAATCACAAGTTTTGTTTTTACAATTTGTTCATATTTTACGAATGGGTCATTAAATCATTGTAGTAAGTTTATTTTGTAATAAAAAGAAAACATAGAAAAAGAATAGAGCAAGCTTGTGTTCGAGGCCTTTTTTGCTTTTGTTGATTGTATAATAAATTAATAGGAAAACTAAACATTAGAGAAGCTGGTATTATTATTTTTTCGTTTGTTTGTTTTGAAGAAAACGAGCAGTTAGTAAATAAATAGTGCAAGTCTAAAAGAGGCCAGTTTTATTTTAAGAATAGAATTAAACGAGTGCTAGAGTAATGTGTTGTGATGTGCTCTTCTTGTGTGTCAGGTTTAGTCGAGTGCTAACCGTAAAGCCTTCGCCTCTTCTTCCCAGCGCTCCTTCACACTCACACAGAACATGTTTTCAGACGGTGATGATGAATGTGTTAAAGCGTGCCTCTGGAGTGTTGCTGTGCTCATATCTGTGATGTGTTGACCCTCTGCAGGATTTCGGAGCTCGTTGAACGGGAGACGGAGGAGTATCATAAAGCTGATCCTGACCCGTTTGATGACCGTCATCCAGGTGATCCTCCTCGTTCACCTCATTCAGTGTGTCTCACAGATAGAAGAATAATCACTTTAACCTCTCGCTTTGCTCTGAAGGCCGGGCGGACCCAGAGTGCATGCTGGGACACCTGCTGAAAATCTTGTTCAAGAATGATGATTTCATGAATGCGGTAAGCTGGATTCATATTCATCTTGTGTTTGAATTGTGACTGATTCACATTTACTTACTCAGTATGTGTGTTGTTCTGTGCTGTCGCAGCTGGTGAACTCGTATGTGATGAGCAGTCGTGAGGCGTCTCTGAACACGGCTGCGTGCAGACTGCTGCTGAACATCATGCCTGGTCTGGAGACGGCCGTGGTCTTTCAGGAGAAGGTGCGCTGAGCCCCTGTGTTCATCTCTACAGGAGCAGATCATGGCTCGTGTGTCCTCACATCTGTGTGTGTGTGTGTGACAGGAGGGCATCGTGGAGCGCTTGTTTAAATGGGCGCAGGAGGCCGAGCAGCCCCTCCGAATCTACGCCACAGGTCTGCTGGCCGGAGCCATGGAGAACCAGGACATCGCAGCTAACTACCGCGAGGAAAACTCTGTCCTGGTGAGTCCTAATGGTCACTAACTTCAAGATGTGGGGGCACAAAATGTACATTTATATAATTTCTTATCGTTAATGTCACTCGAAGAGTGCAGTTTCTTTTCTCCAAAAATCTGCATGATTTCAAATGTGTTATATGGTTTAATAAAACATAAACCAATATTAAGAGAGTTGTTTCAGACCCCATGTTTCCTGTTTTTGCTTTATTTCACCAACACACATAATCCCAAACAAAGGCACTGTTTTGTGTCTCTGGGAAACATGACTGTGATTCGTTCCTGAATGATTCAACTGTTTAAATGATTCGGTTCAATCCCAATGATTCACTTATTAACAGTGTATGTGTTTTATTTGTATTTGTTCATTCAGTATTTTGAATGCTCTTTCAAAATTCAAACTGTACTAGAAAATTAAAGCACTCCTTATTTTATTTGTATATGTATTTTTGTTCATATTTTTTTGAATAAAGCTTATCTTCTCCCACTTTGACCTAGATGTCTGCCTTTTTTCAAGTTTTTTTTTTTTTTTTTAAGGCTTTGTTTTAATAGTAAAACCTTACAGTAATAGTAAACCCACATGACAAAGAATCTCGAGAAAATCCTGATATTATATTTTTGCCATATTGCTCACTCCTAGTCTTAGCTAAATGAGTGGCATTAACATTTTAATGCTATATATACACGCTGAATGATGTTAACTGCTTGTTCATTGAGAAGTCGATATATAAAACATGTTGTCTGTGGAATAAAGTCTTGATGCTTTTACTGTTATTTAGTATTCGTATAATTAAAGGGGAGCTCACAAATCTGTGTGTGTGTGTGTGTGTGTGTGTGTGTGTGTGTGGCAGGTTCCTTTAATGCTGCAGAGACTGCGGGAGCTTCAGGGGAAGCGTCCAGGCACGAGTCTCGCTCTGTTTCCTCTGGACGAGGAGGCCGTGGACGGAGAGTTCACTGCTGAGACTCACGACTCGATGAGAACCGACCCTGACTCTGCTGCCAGGTGCGTGGGGAGAGGGCACGCAGGCATGAAGGGCCTGATGAAGCCCGCCGCAGCCGTCCCGTTAGAGCTGGACGAGACCGACGGCTCGGTGGAGCTCATGAGGAACTGGTGGAAGAAGGAGAACGGTGGCAAGGTGAAGCAGAAGCTGAATTTCTCTGTGCCGGAGCCGGAGCGCAGCTTCAGTGAGCTGTCCAACAGCAGCTGGACCGAGATGAGCCCCTGGGTGATCGGAAACAACTACCACCTGCACCCGCTCACAGCCCAAATAGAGCAGCGCCTCGTCCTGCAGTACCTGACCCCGCTGGGAGAGTACCAGGAGGTGAGGACCGAGACCTCGTTTATCATGGTCATGGCCAATGTCTTTGTTTTTACACCCGTGTAAATGTCCTGTTTTATTACATTAAGAACTGACCTTAATGAGCTCAAGGAGTGTAATTTCTCTCTCTGTGTGTGTGTGTGTGTGTGTGTGTGCAGTTGTTGGCTGTCTTCATGCAGCTGGGAGCTTGTGAGCTGCTGATGCACTACATGGACCTGAAACAAACGAACGACGTTCAGCTCACGTTTGAAGCCCTGAAGGTGCCCGAAAGATGACACACACACACACACACACCTGACTTTAACAGTACTGTAGGTCTGTGCGTCTCTGAGACACAGCTCTTCTGGATTGAAGATGATGATGATGATGATCAGATCACATCTCACACACTCTCACTGCATTATTACTATTAATGGACAAATTAATGCATGGAAATACACACTACAGCAAGAGAGAGAAATAACGGACTGAAATACTGAAGATACTAGTGTTCTGATCATTTTGTCCAGCACTGTGTTTAAATCTCTTGACGACACCGTGATTATTAACACATTTATATTCTTTCTTTCAGTATCTTGCGTCCCTCCTCCTTCATAAGAAGTTTGCGGCTGAGTTTGTTGCTCACGGTGGAGTGCCGAAGCTGCTGGAGATCCCGCGCCCCTCCATGGCTGCCACCGGGGTCTCGCTGTGCCTCTATTATCTGGCCTACAACCAGGACGCCATGGAGCGGGTGAGATGCTGTCCTGATACGGTGAACACCACCGGAGCTCTCCTGTGTCTCACTGATGTGTGTGTGTGTGTGTCAGGTGTGCATGCTGCCTCACTCGCTGCTGGCCGAGGTGGTGAGCTACACGCTGTGGCTCCTGGAGTGCTCTCACGCCTCCGGCTGCTGTCACGCCACCATGTTCTTCTCCATCTGTTTCTCCTTCAGAGCCGTGCTCGAGCTCTTCGACCAGCAGGACGGCCTGCGCCGCCTCGTCAACCTGGTAGGATGGGGATCACTACACGCTGCAAATTAAGAGAACATCTTCGGCAATTTAACTACATGCACGCTGCAAATACATGCAGCACAGACACACTGCAGATAAGACACAGGCCACTTCAGAAATGTTTAAGGGAACCACAAAGTGATGAACATCATTTTTTTTTTTTTTTCATATTGAGTAGTATAAGGCTTATGCTTTTCTTGCACTGATTGGATGCAGAGTGTAGTTTGTGTGTAGTACTGTGTCCTCCTCTCAGGGTGTGTGTGTTTGTAGATTAGCACTCTGGAGATCTTGAACCCGGAGGACCAGGGGGCGCTGTTGAGCGATGATGAGATCTTCTCTAGCAGACAGACTGCCAAACACACCTGCATGGCGCTGCGCAGGTATTTTGAGGCTCACCTGGCCATTAAAGTGGAGCAGGTCAAACAGTCTCTGCAGCGAAAAGAGGGAGGAGCGCTGATTCACCCGCAGCCTTACTACAAGGTACATCTGTTTAACACACTACACTGCCAGACCCTTACTACAACAGCCACTTCACTGTGCTACCGGATTATGTTGTGCACGGTTTGTGGTCTGAAATGGACTTTGTAGTCTTCAATGTTGGGGTAACATTACAAGTACCATATTTTACGGACTATAAGTCGCACTTTTTTCATAGTTTGGCTGGTCCTGCGACTTATAGTCAGGTGCGACTTATTTATCAAAATTAATTTGACATGAACCGAGAGAAATGAACCAAGAGAAAACATTACCGTCTCCAGCCGTGAGAGGGCGCTCTATGCTGCTCCTGTAGTCTACACTGAAGACAGAGAGCGCCCTCTCGTGGCTGGAGACGGTAATGTTTTCTCTTGGTTCTAAATAAATGCGATTTATAGTCCGGTGCAATGTTTTTTTCCTCGTCATTACGTATTTTTGGACTGATGCGACTTATATTCATGTGCGACTTATAGTCAGAAAAATACGGTAATACAAGTTACGTCATCGATTACTTTTACTTTTTTCAAATAAAAAAAATAAATAAAAATAAAACAGATTCAGTATTTCTCAAAATGAATAAAAACAGTGCAGTGCAAACTCTAAATATGACGCAAACCTGTAATTAAATTTTAAATAACATAATAAAAAATTCCATTTTATTAACCTGTGTCTTCGCTGCTGACCTCTGATGATACAATGCAACAATACTAATTAGGGTTGGGTGTCGTTTGAGTTTTATCCGATACTGGTGCCATTTCAATAATTTTACAATGGTACCGGTTCCTAAATGGTGCCTGAACTGATACTTAAAAAAAGAGCCGCAAAAAACTATTGAAAACATTACAAATATTTAAAATAAATCCATAGCTTTCACCTTGGATGCTCTCATTTCCCAAGTTGTGCTTCCCTTAATCTAAGGCTAATAAATGTATTTCACAATCTGGGTCATTATTTAATACAAAAGCACACATAATGTTACTACTATATCTCTGTCACTCTCTCTGATATTTAGTTAAGATGAGTGCTGTCTTTAATCAGTTCTGTTAATTACTGTATGCTCATTGCTCATGTTGTGTGTAAAGTACAGTCTTAGGCACATTAGTATTTTCACCCCAAAAAAGGGTTTTAAGCCAGTTATTTATATCTTTTGCTGTAGTGTGTCAGAAGGAAATATCAGTTTGCCATTAATTTAATTATTAATAATCTAGTGAGATTGTAAATGCACAAGCAGTCTGACAATGGCTTAATGAATGTTTGGAAAAGTAAATTGATAATTTCTACTGACACACTACAGCAAAAGATATAAATAACTGGCCGAACACCATTCTTTTAAGTGAAAATACTTACAGCGAAATGAGGCACCGGAATCTGCGTTCTGATTCGGTTTCGGTTCCCAACACTAATACTAATGAACAAAATTTACTTTAGACAATATTTCTTTTTTTTTATTGGTGAAGAGTGCTGAACTTCTGTCTCCTGCATCCTTCTCTGTCTGTAATCCAGAATGCACAACTGAAAGGTTTAAGCAAACCTTTTATTGTACAGACACTTACATTTCCTTCAGCCTGAGGCTCATTCATTTCACTTTGTGTGTGAAAGGGCTTTTACATTTGCCAGGAGTATAACTTTTTGTATTAAAACAAACAAGCAAGGCCTGCACTGATGAGAAAAAGTAACGTTAAAGTAACAGTGCATTACTTTCCATAAAAAGTAACTAAGTAAAGCATTTACATTTTAATGAGTGACACAACATTGTAATGCACTACTTTTAGAAGTAACTCTCCCCAACACTGGTGCTTACGTACTGTACATCTGTGATGTCCCGTGTTACTTTTCAGAGAATAGGGGAATTTAGGAAAGAAGTTAAACTTGGAAATCTTGTCAGTTTGTGCAAGGCCAAAGTCCTGCTTTGTACACAAACGTGAGGTCTCTGGGAATGCATTCAGATTGTGTTGATGTTTTAATTCTCTTTTTGTGTGTGTGTGTGTAAATGTTGGTAGGCTTGCTCCTACACCCATGAGCAGGTGGTGGAGATGGTGGAGTTCCTGATTGAGTTTGCTCCAGCACGTCTGTACTGGGAGCCTGCCGAGGTCTTCCACAAACTGTCCTGTGTGCAGCTGCTTCTGCAGCTCATTTCTATCGCCTGCGACTGGAGAACATACTACGGCAGGTGAGGAACCGCTACGAGTGGTGTGCGAGTTACAGATGTGAATGGAGCCTTGCGAAGTTACTTTGATGCAACAAGTTTTGTTTGTTTTGCTGAAAACATTGTGACGGTAAAACGAATCTTCCTGTCAGCTGCTGTCCTGTGCTCATAGTGCGTGCTCTGTGGCGGTACACACTGAGAGAAAATAATAAGTGCGTCAGATCTGCATCACGTTCAGCAGCGGCAGCTCTTAAAGTAATAGCAGCCTAATAAGCTAATAGCCCAGCTGCTACGACCACTGTTCATCACAGAACAGAAAAAAAGTGTAAACAAATAACTTCAAATATACTGTCTCTATTTCTACACTAATTCCAAGATTGAATGTAAAATAAATGCATATTTAAAAATAATAATGTAAGGAGGGAATAATCGCTATTTCAGAAAAAAAATGTGCTGTTTAATTCATTTCGATTAATCTGATTAAAATGTCTCAAAGGCTTGTTGTTTTCATGCACAGCACTTTTTGTTGGGAACTGTAAATCGTTATAGAACTGATTAGGGCTGAAATGATTCCTCGAGTAACTCGATTACAAAAAATGTTCGAGGCAAATTCCTCTGCCTCGAAGCCTCGTTTAATTTATCTTAAATCTCATGTCAGGTTCTTTCGCAGTGATTTTTTTTTTTAAATGTGACAACGCGTTTACGTCACCCACATAGTGGGTGAAAAAAAACGCTGCGTCCGAAGTCGCATACTGTAAGGAGTCAGCAGTGTTTTGATTCGAGGGCGCGGGCAAACGTAAAGAGAACATCGTGGCGTGTGTCCATTGCAAGATAGAGCTGTATACCACAACTAGGGCTCTATGATTCCCGGGATGCAGAAAACGCGGAGGGAATCGCAGAATCCAGTCATTAAAACGGAATTTACAGTTAAACGCGGAATGGCACAGAATTTGCCAAATTTTGAATGAATTAATCCAAAATAGGTCATTGCACTTACATCAAATCACGATACGGACTAATATCTGTAAATATTAAGCAGGAATAGTCTGTTTAAATATGAATCCTGCATGTTCTGCGTGTCTGTGTTAATGAATGGAGCAGAAGCGCGTCTTCCTTTTATTAACACACACTGAAGCACGCGTGACGCCCCGGTGATTTAAGCATCTGCTGTCTCACTAAAAAAGGTGAGTATTTATTAATCCAGAGTTGTTCAAATCACGGTCATTGAATACGTTTTTAATGGCTTTTCTTAATATATGAAACAAATACTAACTTTGATAAAATTCCCCAAACCACTAAACATTACATCTCTACTAAATACATCACATACACAGAACTGTAGAGGTGTGTCAACCCGTAGTAGTAAATCCCATTTGTTTACCAAAAAAGTTAAGTTTGCTTAATTTTCAATAATTAAAAGATAAATTAAATGAATTTTCTGCTCAATTGGTAGGGCATTGTGCTATCAAGGTTGGGGGTTCAATTCCCTGGCTACACATGATAGGTAAAAACTGATATCCTGAATGCACTGTAAGTTGATTTGGATAAACGCGTCTGCTAAATGCATAAATGTAATGTGCATCTCAGAAAATGCTTTATCTGAATGGCACTTAAATGCACTTAAATCTGTCAACTTTATTGTCATTGTTCACAGTACAAGTACAGACAGAGAAACAATGGGTAATAATTGAATGTTTATTTTTGATGTATGCATTGCATTCTATGCATTTAAAAAAGATATATTTTTTTCCTAAAAAAAAAAAAAAAAGTTCATTTTAGGAGACCCAGGAGTCTAATTAATATTGCACTTTAAGCAAAAACACATTTTATCCGATTACTCAATTAATCGATGGAATTTTTGGTAGAATACACGATTACGAAAATATTCGATAGCTACAGCCCTAGAACTGAAAATGTGAAATTCCGGTATATCGCCGACCCCATGCTGAAGTATTCTTGTGCTTGATTTTGCCCTTTAAAAAAAAAAAAGGAATAATAAAGAAACATTTAAATTGTTACTAAATGCACTCTTTGTTTTCTGGTGAATGTGTGTTTCAGGGCTGACACGGTGAGGTACGCTTTGGATATCCTGAGCATTTTGACAGTCATTCCTAAAACACAGCTGCTGTTGTCGGAGAATGTGGCTGTGCTGGATGAGAATGGCTCCACCATCTCCACTGTTGGTGAGAATTTGCTATTTTGGTGGTGATGTACTTGGAAAAACACATGTTTGATTAAATTACTGTTTTTTTGTTTTTTTTTTATGTGAGATGCAGGCCTTATTTTAAGGTTGTATGTAAACCGAAGCACATGTTTGTGTTCTGCAGGTATGAGCATCGTGCTGGTCGTCGCAGAGGGTGAAGTGTTTGTAAATGATGCAGAAATCCAGAAGTCGGCCCTGCAGGTGATCATAAACTGCGTCTGCGCTCCAGACAGACGCGTCTCTAGCATCAGCAAGTTCATCTCGGGCACCCCGCGTCGCCGTCTGCCGCAGACCCACCGCGCCAGCGAGAGCGTCCTGGCCAAGATGTGGAACGTGGTTCAGTCCAACAACGGCATTAAAGTCCTGCTGTCCCTGTTCACCATCAAGATGCCCATCACCGATGCCGATCAGATCCGTGCTCTGGCGTGCAAAGCTTTAGTTGGGTTAGCACGTAGCGCCGCGGTACGACAGATCATCAGCAAGCTTCCGCTGTTCAGCAGCGGACAGATCCAGCAGCTGATGAAAGAGCCTGTGCTTCAGGACAAGCGCAGCGAGCATGTGCGCTTCTGCAAGTATGCAGCAGAACTCATAGAGCGAGTGTCTGGAAAGCCCTTGTTGATCGGCACAGATGTGTCCCTGGCGCGGCTGCAGCGGGCTAGCGTTGTGGCACAGTCGCGCATTTCGTTTCCAGAGAAGGAGCTTCTGTTGCTTATTCGGAATCATCTTTTATCTAAAGGTCTCACGGACACAGCGTTAGCGCTGACGAAAGAAGCCGAGCTGCCCATGGGGCTGCATGCTCTGGCTCACGCTAGCGTGCCACCGTTCACTCCCGTTACTGTCACGACGCCTCCTTCTCCTGCCGCTGGCATCCCACGGACTCCCCGGCTCACTAACGGAGTCACGGCCCGTCTGGGAGGCCACACCCCCCACGTGCTTCCTCATCACCAGCCCCGCCCCTCCACCTCACAGGCTCCGCCCCCTGCACCTCCGGCAGTGTCTCACCACAGTAATGGCTCTCCGCTCATCGGACGCATCGTGTTCTCGCGGGAGCGGCCGTCACCCTGTGCAGCTTCGGGAGGGAAGAAGCCAAAAGTACTGAGGCAGAAATCAGATCATGGTGCGTTCAGCCAGAGTCCGGCCATGAAGAAGCAGCTGGACAGACACCTGCCCTCTCCACCTTCTCTAGACAGGTGTGCTTCCCTTCATTCACACTGTCGTTTCATACCCACGTTTTTAAGTTATATCAAGTTATGATGTCTGCATTGTACAGCGTAACTCTTTGAACTAGAAAGGTCCTTCTAGCCCTCCTGATGTCAGGAATCATTAGATGACACTGTGGTAGTAGGATCGGCACTGTTATTTCTGAGCACTGGAAGCAATGTGTAAAATCTGTCAAGCCATGTGTGGCTGCTTGCTTTTGCAGCACTCGCTGCTTTCCATAGTCTTCCAAAGAAATCCCACATTTAAAACATGAAGTTTTGGGGGGACAGTCATATTTTGGCCGTTGAGTTTGGTGTTGATGTATCATACATAGCTGTATGACGTGTTGTTGTTTCCAGTATCATAACGGAGTATTTACGAGAGCAGCACGCCCGCTGCAAGAACCCGGTGACCACCTGTCCTCCCTTCAGCCTCTTCACACCGCACCAGTGCCCAGAGTCCAAGCAGAGACGCCAGGCTCCCACCAACTTCACTCCTCGCCACACACGCAGGGTCCTCTACCCCAAATACGGCGGGGTTGATGGAGGCTGTTTTGACCGGCATCTCATCTTCAGCAGGTACACTTACCCTGATTTGTGAGATCACACTGATGCTTTGATCAGATAAGAAAATATCTGATAGAGATGTAACGTTTACTGGTTTGATGATAAATCATGATAAAATTCCCCACAGTTAGTATTTGTTTCATATATTAAGAAAAGCCATTAAAAACGTATTTGATTACAGTGATTTGAACAACTCTGGATTAATAAATACTATCCAGCACAGCGTGAAAACATGGCGTAAAGCTGCAAGGTTTTAAAAGATAACCACGCGAACTATACAAATGAATTTATGAATGTTCCTCTGATGGTTCTGACTGTCTTTGGAGAAATAAGATTTGTGGTATTTTGTTTTAATCTTCACTCCCTGTAATAACTAATAAATAAGTTTTTTTTTTTTTTTTTAACCATGACACTGCTTTGTGCAGGTTACAGTGTGATTCTGCTGCTCCACCAGCGCCACCTGCTGTTTTGTGTACAGTCTCTGTCTAGACTAAAACTGCTCTGCTGTAAATAGACCAGTTGATTTATTAAAAAAAAAAAAATAGTATGGATTGTACACATTGAAACAATTCAGATAAAGTGCATATGGTCATTTACTGATAAATTATCATTTTGACTTGACCCTTTTCTTTATTTAAAGGTTGAAACATGAGGTTTACCGTTTTATCAAACCTGTTCAAAGTTTTATTTGAGCATTTCCTACGTTATTAGATAAACTTCTGACAGTCATGTTGTCATTTACAATCCAGACATCATCGATATATATATATATATATATATATATATTTCCATCTTATTTGCTGCTTGTTGATTTGACTTTTAAATGTGAAGCTACTGTCAGTACCTTTTGAACATTTCCAGCACATTTTAACAATACTGTGATAATTTTGTTCACTATAACTGAGATTTTCATACCGTTACGTTTCATACTTCTACCATACTCTAGTCAGTAGCCAAGTCCAGCTCTGTACTGTCTGTGTTGTTTGTTAACGATGTTGTTATTAATGAGTTAAGTTCTTGTTCACCATCTGGAGTGTCATCATGCTAATCTTCTGCTGTTTGTGACCATGTGTCCAGGTTTCGGCCGATCTCTGTGTTCAGGGAGGCTGAGGAGGATGAGAGCGGCTTCATGTGTTGTGCGTTCTCAGCGCGAGAGCGTTTCCTGATGCTGGGCACGTGTACCGGACAGCTCAAGCTCTACAATGTGTTCAGTGGACAGGAGGAAGCCAGCTACAGCTGCCACAGCTCCGCCATCACACACCTGGAGCCCTCCAGAGTAAACACACACACACACACACAGTCATGCATCTCGGGTCTCGGCCCAGGGCTCTAACAGGCTTGGATATGTTTTGAACAAACACTATCAAATATCAAATTAAACTGACTTCTTCTAAAAAGTCTTTGTTCAGGCTGTTTTTTTTTTAATACATTAGTTGGTAGAACTTTTTGAAAGTTATTTTTTTTTACAGTGTGCTTTAACATCCCTCAAAGTGGGAGGCTATGATGGATTCTGTATGAGTTTTGTGGTTTTACAGTTGGCCTGTAATTGCAGTGTATATATTGGTATTGGTTTGGCATGGTCCAGTAAGGCAGAGCTTGATACCCTGAAAGTGATTCATGCACTTCTGATGGTGGTTTTCCTCTTTGTAGGATGTAGTTCTGGTTGAAAGCTGCACTGACCCACATCAGCCATTAGTCTCAAAGTTTGCCGTGGTAATTGCTGTGTAAATGCATGTTTAATGGTAGATGGTGATGTATTGTCTGTGTGTCAGGACGGTTCCCTGCTGTTGACTTCAGCTTCCTGGAGTTATCCTTTATCAGCGCTGTGGGGAATGAAGTCAGTGTTCATTATGAAGTGAGTCAGCATGCCCATTAGTGATTAACTAATTGTTAAAAATCGAAATGATGATTTTTCACTTTTTTTGATCCATTGGTCACCCATTTTTGTTTTCTAGGCATTCGTTCCTGGACGATCATTATGTGGAGTTCAGCAAACTCTCTCAGGACAGAGTCATCGGGACAAAAGAACACATCGCACATGCAAGTCTCCTTTTTACCATTACTCTGTTTTGTGTTTGTTTTCCACTGAATGTCTGATTAGAATATAATATATTGTGTATTCTGTTCCAGCCTGTGAGCAGCTTTGTCTTTGTGTATTTCTGCAGATATATGACATCCAGTCTGGACAGAAGCTCCTGACCCTCAATAACCCTGACCTAGCCAACAACTACAAGCGCAACTGTGCCACGTTTAACCCCACGGATGACCTGGTCCTGAACGACGGGGTCATGTGGGACGTCCGCACCTCTCAGGCCATCCATAAGTTTGACAAGTTCAACATGAACATCAGTGGTGTCTTCCATCCCAATGGTTTAGAGGTCATCATCAACACAGAGATCGTATCCTTCTCTGCTCCTCAAACCACTGCCTGTGGCTTGTTGTTCTGATTCCTCTGTTTTAGTTAATTTGGTGATTATTAACAATAGTCCGTTATGTATTGTAGAAAGTGGTGCTCTTGTTTTGGAGAAGTGTTAATGCGATGTTTAAAGCGTGAACCTCTTCTTGCTGCATTGTGTGCTTTAACTGGTGCTCCAGTGGGATTTGAGGACGTTTCATCTTCTTCACACAGTACCAGCGCTCGATCAGTGTAGGATTGTCTTCAACAACAATGGAACAGTCATTTATGGAGGTGAGACACACACACACACACAGTATTCAAATTGTAAATGTAAATGGCGTGCTCTCTTGCTTCAGAAGAAATGTTGAGGTTTTGGATGTCATGGCAGTTAGCTGATGTTCTGGAGTGTGTTGTAGCCATGTTGCAGGCTGATGATGAGGATGATATGATGGAGCAGCAGATGAAGAGTCCGTTCGGCTCGTCTTTCAGGACCTTCGATGCCACCGATTATAAACCCATCGGTATGACTGTCTTTATTCTCTCTTCTCTTCATCTCGGTTCATATATATCGGCTTTTGTAAAAGTTGCAGCGAATGTTTAATATCTCTGTCTGTCATTAATATTTTTGTTATTAACAATAAGGCAGAGAGATGCATCTTGTAAAGGATTTAGACATTTGTGTTTAAAATGGTTTGATTAGTAGCACGGTATGTGCTTTGGAAATGATCTAAAATGTTTTTTGTAAAGATTTTAGTAAGATGGTGAAGCTGATGGAGATCTTGATGATGGTGTGTTTGCTTTCTCAGCCACCATTGATGTGAAGAGGAACATTTTTGACCTGTGCACAGACACTAAAGACTGCTATCTTGCCGTCATTGAGGCACGGTGCTTTTATTTTGTCTATTTAGTTAACCAGTTATTGTGTTATACCAGTGATACCTAAACTCTGGGATTTTGTTCTTAAATTATATACTTGTTCAGTTCAACATTTTTAAAATATTGTTTAAATGTCTTTACTGTAATAGAATCGTAGATTTGTAGAGTTTACTTTTATTTGAACACTATCAATCTTCTTGTACACAAACTGTGTGTGTTCTGTATGAATGTGTGTAACAGAATCAGGATTCAATAAATATGGACACTGTGTGCCGGCTGTATGAGGTCGGGCGCCAGAGACTTGCTGAGGAGGAAGAGGATGAGGAAGATCAGGTGAGACTGATGCAAACTACATCAAATACGTTTGAACAGTTTCTGTGTAGAAAACTAAATTATGAACTCATTAATTGTGATCTCAAAACTATAGTTTCTATTAGCTGTGGAAGCTTTTGACAGTCATTGCTGTCAAGCCTTAATAGTTCACATGTAATACGAGAATATATTCACCTTCGCTATCAGTGGCTGTTCTGATATAAAAAATAATATAGGTTTTAAAGTGTGTATATATAACTATAAAGCATCACTACAGAAGGCAATACTGTCATTGTTCTCAGTGCACACCTTGAGCTGAGTTCAGTTTAGATTGACCATAAAAAAACGACCTCTTCTGCTTGTGAAATGCACTCAAACGTAAGATCTGAATGTGAGGATGTTGTTGAACATCAGTGGCTTCAGCTGTGTCTTCTGATGCTGGGATTGTTCAGAAGCACATGTGCAGAGCAGCAGGTGCTACACAGTTTTATAGTTTCTCTGGAAATAAGAGGATCATCAGTGAGGCTGCTCACCTTAAACTTGATCATAAGACATTTGTTTAATTCAGGAGGAGGATGATCAGGATGAAGAGGACGACGATGACTCCGATGATGATGACATGGATGACATCGATACCGACCCGCTGCTGGCGGAGCTGGAGAACGAGAATAACGGAGAGGAAGAGGAGGATGGAGAGCAGGATTTCTCTCCGTCTGATGATGAGGAGGTGGCTCGCCTGCTGGATGAAGAGGCTGATGATGATGACGATGATGATGATGACGACGATGACGATGATGATGATGATTCTGATGACAATGAGCGAGATGCGGAGCTTGTTCTAGACAACAGTGAGTGACGCACACATGCTGCTCACTGCAGAAACACTTGATTTCTCTATCACACACTTAGAGCTTAATATAAGTTAAATGAAAAGAGAACAAACAATACTGGAGAAAAGTTTCATGCTTTATAAAACAGGAAAATTGATCTCTTATTAACAAGTCAGAGTTGCCTTCTCCCTTCTTGAGCTCATGGTGTAGTAAATGACTCCTGTGCAAATGTATTTAAATTGTGTATTATTAAGAATTAAGTGTTACAATTATGTATGCATCAATATGGAATTTAGCACCAGTAACTTATAAACAAGTTGGTTTGACCTCAACTAATTAAGCAAGTTACTGGAAATCACATTTTTTTTCAAATGAACACTAGCTATCACTAATAATATATACAGTACATGGTGAATTATGACGCAAGTATGACATTTGAATTTACATGATTTAAAGTTGCTCTCTCAGGCATGTAGGGCTGGGTATCGATTCACAAGCTCTCAAATCGATTCGATCTCGATTCGATTTTCTATTAGAGCTGCAATCGGGCCTTAAAAGTTAAGCCCGACAGGACCCGACCCCGACACGTACATTTTGATTGACAGCTTTTCAAAAGCCCGAACCCATTTACGACCCGACATTATTCAAATGTACCACGCACGCAGCTCTTTTGCCTTTTGTCAAGAATGAGTAATTTATACATGTTTAACATAATTTATACATGACTAACGTAATAGGCCACTTGGAAGTTTGAACAAAGAAATAAAATAAGTCCTCTCTCTTTAACATCGTAATATCTAAGCACTCTATAAATAGCCCGCTATAGGCTCGTTTAGCATATAAATAGGCCAACGCACCAATAAAAACTAGTCTTTCTTAAAACATTTAATTAAGATAAATTCTAAATTAAGATGGGTATTTGGCAATAAAGAAATTAAGATAAAGGCTCTGCCGGATTTGCTTCGCCATAGCAGCTGACATAATAAAATATTAATGCCAACATTAGCTGATATAGCCTACTCTGTCTACATTATGCATTTAAGACTCAATTAATATTTAGTTATTATTTGAAAAACATTTACTCACCAAGATTAGGTAAGTCCTACGTGTTTTTGTTTTTTTTGAGGAAAATGATTGAATCCACTGTAGATGGCTTCAGCGCGTTCCTGCGCTCACTGATGGTGCGTCCAGCAATATAACCCTCTGGCTCATTATTCGGGGATTCTCATTATAAACAAGGTCAAAACTTTTCCACACCTCAGACTTTGCTTTAGTTGCTGGTGCTACCAAAACGTAATCGTCAGAGGCAAGCCTCCGTTTCAACTACTCGGCATACATTTTTGCATCTTTCTCGCGCTAATCGAAACACATTACATGACCGCTCATTTACTGCACATGCCCGAGCCCGGCCTGAAATGATACAAAAGAACAGTGGACATAAGTTTACAATTGGGTAATTAAGAGCCACAAACCTGTATAATTAAACTCTTATTTTAGGTACACTTGGGCACATTAAAACAGAACCCATCTCTAATTTTCAAAGGCTTACAAGTTTGATGCAAGATGAAAAAAGCTTTGGTTTTGTCCACAACACTATCGTCGTCGTCTTGCTTACGAAATCTAAAATGCTCCCATACCTCTGACTTTTTATGTGAAGGTGGCATCAACGTCGACTTCAGAAAGCATACATTGATGGTCCGCTCTGCAACAAACATGTGAACAAACTATTGCCCAGAATCATTGCACATCGCTGTCTTTATATTCTTTATTCACACTGCCTGAACATGTGCAATTGTGCTTTTGAAGACTACTGACCACACACACCTGTCCGCGCTGTCGTTGAGTTATGACTGCACCACAGAGATTTCACTTGAGTTTGAATGACTTCTGTGTGAGCTGTTCTTCATTCATTTTAACACTAGTGACAATGAGCAATAGGCCTGTTTGCAAATGTCGCCGAAATTTCACAAATGACCGAACTTACATCATCCAAACAGAAAAACGTCTCTCTGTTGCTGGTGATTAGTCACGTGATCTATTGATCAACCGTTATTGTTAACCGCTACAGTGAAGTGACGCTAATCCTGTGAATACATTGGAGAGATTTCTTTCTTCAGAGCAATGTGGCTGAAACACGTGCAGTATCTTTGTTAGATTGTTTTGTTTCAATTGAGATTATATTCATTCTTTCTTCACTTTTGGCCTCTAGCAGGTGATAACAGTCACAGATTCGGATCCGTTATAAGAGCGGACTCTGATGCTGACAGGTTATTCAGTATCCGCAGCTGTTTGCTGTCACCTGTGACCCTTCATGTTTGTTTCATTTATTGCTGCTTTTCTTTCATTTTTCTTATTTTTGTTTTTCTGAAACATTGTTCTGTTGTTGTTCCTGTAGCGGACAGCTCCGATAACTCAGACCTGGACGATGACATCATCCTTTCCCTGAACGAGTGATGCTCAGTGAGAAGATCTGAGAGATGATGTCACAGGATGGCAGCAGCGGATGGGTGTCAGGTCGTGTGCCCCTTCCCCGAACGGACCTGCAGGAAAATTGTGAACAAACATAGTTTTATGGAAGGACATTGCATATGAAACGAATGTAATTTGTCTGATGTTTGGTTTTGGTGAAGTTCTCATTTTTAAAGAACTTGTACTGATGGATTTGGAGAGGGTGGTGTCCTTTCAACACTTGGCACATGTGCACCATTAGAGTGTTTTGTGTTGTTTGAGCCCCGCTGTCTAGAGGGTTCTGGGTGGCTCAAATACACTGTTTACATCTGCAGATGCGTGCATGCTCTCGACCTTTGACCTGCCCAGCACTCCTCAGGTGATCTCCAGTTTGATTTCATCTGAACATCTGAAAATCTAGTGCTTCTGTGTTTAGTTCATCCGTTTTTGCTTTTGGAATAGTAGTTTTGTTCTGTTTCATTTTACAAGAAATCGCTCCCTTTTGTCGGCTGACTGATTAGATTGAGATGTTGCACCACATTTAATGAGCAATAATTTCCGTTGATACTGAATTCACAGAAAGGACTGAAGGCCTGAGGTACCTCTGACATTATGCTCAGATCTGCAGCAGTGTTGGCTTCTCTCGAAGGAAGTTAACAGTTGCACTTGCAGCTTAAACATTTTTAAGCATCTGTGTACAGCCTCCATTTACTTTACGGTTTAACGTTTTTGTTCATGCCTTTCCAAAGTCAAGATCGAAGGCAACATTGTGTACAAAATGTATTAAAAATATTTTTACAATAAATGTTATAATTAAACCAGAGTAAATAGTTGCTTATGTCTTATTTTTTCTGAGTGACATCCCTTAGATTAACAACGCTATCAAACGGAATCAATCAAATAAATATACATGGCTTGCCACTTCAATAAATCAATTTAAGAAATAAAATGGAGAATGGCATAATCATACAAACACTATATTTCACATAATTTTGATTCAATGTGCCACACATTTAAATTGGGTTCAACCTTAACACAACACTTCTGAATCTCCTTACAAGACCAGAAACTGTGAATAAGATCTCCTTTCTCTGTTTTACATTTACATTACTTGTGCCTCCGCAAATCACATGTCCTTTTCAATATCCGTTAAAAAGCTAATTTACTAAAGGAATATCAGTATCAAACCACACTGTTCTGGACCCTCTATGTACCCAGTCAGAAATGTAACGCAAGTGAACACTTAGCTGATATCTCCGTATATCTGGAAGGTCAAGACCTCCCAATGAAGATTGAGCTGAAAAGTTGAAAGTTTTTAGCCCATATAAAGGAACTAAACCAGCCATTCAATTTCTTAATAGTTCCATGTGTAAAATGTATTGGAATCGTTTGAATGGGGTAAAGTAATCTTGGAAGAATATTCATCTTTAGGAGGAGATCCATCCCAACCAAGAAACCGAAAGAACACTCCACCTTTCTAAGTCCAGCCGAATATGTTCAAGATGTGGAAGAAAGTTTACTTTATTCATCAGTTTAAAGGAGGGGGTAACATGATTGCCCAAATATGTTAAACCCTCAGGGGCCCATCTAAATAGGAAGGATGGTAATGTTCGGGATATTTGTTTTAAGACTCCTATAGGCATTGCCACTGACTTATCATAATTAATGTTATAACTTTGAAAAAGTGCTGAATTTTTCATTTGTGTCTAAAAGAGCTGGGGTAAAGGGATCAGGATTCACCATGAATATCAAAATATCATCGGCATATAGGGCAATATTATATTGATTGTTTCATTGTTTGTTCTTATAGCTTCTGCCAATGGTTCAATTATCAAAGCAAATAAAAGGAGATAGAGGGCCTTGCCTCGTCCCCCTCCCAACCTCGAACGAGGCATCCATTAGTCAGCACGGCTCTAAGAGGTTCATTATACAATAATTAGACACACTTAAGTGCTCACCAAGACCAAATGTATGTAACGTATGAAATAAGTAGTGCTTCTCAGCATCTAGAGAAGTCACAAGATGGACAGAGTTGTGTCCTACTATAAAGCCTGTTTGGACATCCTTTATTAGAGCGGGGACAACGCATTCTAACCATGTTGCTAATATTTTAGAAAGAATCTTCAGATCTACATTAAGCAATGAAATATACCAACAGTCCTCCACTTGCTTACCTTTTTTCAAAATCAAGAATCTATTTGCCTCTCATGGACCATGGTAAATGGACTTTTCCAGATGAGGCATTGAGCATATTTAGTAAGGGTGTCAACTAATAAATCTCTAAACTCTTTATAAACTTCAGTAATAAGCCCATCTGGTGCTTTCCCAGACTGCAAACTCTTCATGGCTTCTAGAACTTCATTGTTAGAGATAGGAGCATTAAGGGAAGAGGTCTGATCCTCTGATAAACTGGGTAGGTAGAGCGTGGAGAAGAAAAGCTCTGTGGATTGTGTAATATCCCCTTCTAATTCTGACATGTACATTCTCAAACCATTTTTTAAAACGTATTATTAATAGATAAGCTGTCTAGAAAACGTTTACCGCCACTATCCACAATGGACAGGATAGACTGAGAGAGTCTATTTTTAGTTGTTAAGAATGCTAAATATTTCCCCACTTTATCCCCATGCTCGTGTGTTTTCTGTTTAACAAAATGGATTTTCACTTCTGCTTTTTTTGTTGAAAGAGAATCTAAGGCAGACCCAAGTGCTGAAATTTCCTTCATCTTATAAGGGGTTGTTCTTTTCATGTATAATCTCTCAGGATCCTTAAGCTTTGATTCTAAAATCTCTTTTTGTTTGGCTTATCTGTGTCTTTTACTTGGTGTGTATGATATAATAAGGCCTCTAGAAAACACTTTGGCTGTTTCTCATAGTAAAGATGGATCTTCGTTTGAGGCAGAGTTACTGTAGCCTGACTACGGCAGACTTCCTACTTGCTCAATTTCATTTAGCTTTTGTCTACGAAGCAAAGTTAAGTAGCAGAGTCTGGTGTTACCAGGCTAGAGTTACTGGACATGAAAGAGTTAAACTCCTCTGTAAAATATAATATAAAATTATGATCATACAAAATTAATGGGTGAAATCTCGAACTATTAGATTTAGTATTTTGGTTCCCAAAGGAGTATTCGGCAAAAACCGATGCATGGTCAGATATAGTAATATGGCAAGACATTATATGCTGCAACATATTTTTTGGAGAAAATAAATAATCTATCCTAGTATAGCAGCTGTGGACCCTAGAGAAAAAAAGTATACCCCTGTTCTGCAGGCTGGCAGACCCTCCAAATATCTACATAGTCAAAGTCTCCACGGAGAGCTTTGACAGTTTAGCCTGAGTTGAAAATAATGATTTACCTGTTGAGAATTTATCTATAATGGGGCATAAATGACAATTAAAATAGCCCCCAAATATACAGTGTCTTAACTCCCCACTGCTAATTTGTCAAACGCTGTAGTCAGAAAATCGCCTGGTTGACTTGGGGGAGAATAAATGTTCATAAAAACGATTTCCTCCCCGTATAATACCCCCTTCACAATTAAATAGCGCCCTCTTGTGTCCTTGATAACTTCTACTAATTGGAATGGCATACCTCTCTTATTTAAGATGACTACGCCTCTGCTCCTTGAAGTGAATGAGAAAGAAGATCTGAAAAAAATAAACACTAATTTAGTTACACATTTTACCTCCCGTGCCACCATTAATGAACGCACAACTTGTTAAACAATACAACAAGCACACATTTCAATGTCTCAGTTAAATGTTCAATATTTAAACTTGCACCAGTGTATACTTTTCTAAAATCCTACAGTGTACATTGGGCAATCAAGTATTACCAACAGGCTCAGCATCCAGAAAACGCACGTCCTGATTTTGCCAAGTTCGAAGTGTTCCTAGGTCAACATATTTTGTTGACCCTGGAACAACATTTTACTCCAAAAATATATTCTTAACCATATCCCTACACCTAAACCTAACCTTAACCATGAGTAATCCCTAAAATCAGAGGAAATGATAGATGAATGACACTGATGTACAAGCACCAAACACTGATTTTAAGCGTAAACTTCACAAAATCTAAAAACTGGTTCTTCAAATCTGATTGGTTAATCACAATGTTGTTCCAGGGTCAACAACGATGTTGTCCCAGGAACATGTCTCACTTGGTAAAATCAGGTTCTGCCCAGAAAACTTAGGAAGGCCTCGACAGCTCATGAAACACCTTCACCGAGCCACGGATGTTCACCTTTAGGAGGGCAGTCTAAATTTGCCTGTATTCCGCACCTAAGGATTTTAGGCTTTTCACCCTCCACGTCCTCCTTCCTCTGTTTTCAAATTCTTCAGCCCATTCGCCCATGGCATGTACAAGTTCCTCAAGGGACTGTAGCTTAGCCTTGGTCGGGGTTACCACGTCTTCCATAGCAGATATCCTCGTTTCCACTTCAGTGATCGGCTTATTATGCTTGTCTAGTTCAGAACAATGGAGTTGTAACAACTTGCGATATCGGATCAGTTTTTTCATCAATGAGTTTAGATATATTGGCTGTAATCTCCGCAACCGCGTCAGACAGTGGAGACGTGGGCGAGCTCGTATTAGCATTAGCAATGTCGGTGTGCTCACGGGCCTCGTCAGAGCTGTTGGTAATAGCCGTTTTCTTACGTGGCATGCTTTCTGTTTGCCTCAGAAAGTAGTTATTTATGCTCATAATGGCAAACACAAGACGTGTGTGCTAAAATTTAAATTTTTGGGTTGTAATAGTAGGAAACTCAGCAAAGAGACACTACCGCTCAACTTCACACAGCCTCCCTTCAAGCCGCCATCTTGAAATCCCCCAACTTGCCATAATTGATAAAAGCATGAATTCTGCAGTCTATCAGAAAATCCTGAAGGAGAATGACTGGCTGTCAGTCACCTAAAGATCAAGTGCACTTGGGTTGTGCAGTTATACAGCAGGACAATGATCCCAAACACACCAGCAAGTCCACCTCTAAATGGATCCAGAAAACATCTCCGTTTTTGCATGTAACCATGGTTCCACTTAACTGTCTGAAGGTGAGGTAAACAGGCAAACCAAAGGCATGGCAAGGGGTGCAGTATTTTCTTCTCTCTCAGGGAACCATGGTTACATGCGTAACCCAAGACGTTCTCTTACTAGGGGGCACATTGGGGAACAAAATCCAACCATGCCATGCCAAGGCACATGCCTGTCCAGCCGGTGGGGGAGCACCGAGTAAGCGACATACATACACCAAGCCTTTCCTTAGAAAGTGGCCATGCTATGGGCCTCTCACAGAACTTAGCAGAAATGGAGGAGCCCGAATAAATCAAGGGGAGCATCCTACCAAAGTAGGAGCACCGCTATCCTCAGATAGCTATGCTATGTGAGCAGTACTAGCCTGGATGACACCACTGAAGAGGCTAACTAGATAGCCTCTAGAGTAGCTCAAGAGATCGGCACTTAAATCATTCTCTGGGCCTCAGCCTGTGCAATAAAAAAAATCCAGTTTCCAGCAGTGCACCACCCTCAGCAACAGACCACTTTCATAGTGGTCAGTGGAACAAGAATTAGTCCAGAGAAGAAAAAATCGGAGGGGTGCAGCATCGAAGTGAACCTGTGAAAGGGAACATCTTTTTGAGTTTGCCATCTAAGCTGTACCTGGTTCGATAGATTCATTGAGTTTGCAGTTTTAATGTATAGGTGTGACAATGAAGTTGTAGATCCGTTCGTGGTTAAAAACAGGCAAGGTCCAACAACAGCAAACAACAGTATCCAAGCATATCTGTGCTGTTCTACTTCTTGATTGCAAAAGTTTTTTTTTTTTTTTTTTAATTGCACAACATATTTCCTGAAGGAGCAAAAACACCACAGTGTAAATATATCATGTGATTGGCTAGCTTGCAGATTAGCTGGTATGTTAAAATAATTACTGGACCCAGGGCCGGCTTTGCCGACAGGGCCGCCTGTGTCGCCATCTGCTGGACGGGGCGCAAAATTGCAGAATTAAAAAAAAAAAGTTAATTAAATGAAAGCTGCTTCTCTATTGTTTTCTACTGTATCCTTCAGGTTGTTGCTTTTAAACAGTTGTTTTGTGAACATTTAAAATAAAAATTGAATAACTATGGAATAACTGTGGAGTTGTTTTCCCGGGTTTGGGGCTCTCTCGCCTTGGACACCAAATAACCTAGAGCCGGCCCTGTCTGGACCCCTTATCCCTATGTACTTTGTGAAGATGAATTATTCATAATGTGCATTTCACCAGTGCCGTTTCAACTCTCTCCATCACACAGGAAATACAACTGAGAAAATCAAGCTGAATTTGACATTTTATTTTTATTTGTAAAGGCAAATCAAAGTGTCATAACTTTTGAATCTTCAGTGTTTTTTAGGTTACCTCTTCTCTGCCTGTGTGAATTCCCTCTACATCAGTGTATCACAAGTTCAGTTACTGTGGAACAAACAAGGTTTACTAGGCCACTGGGTCACAAACATCAGATTAAAGCCGAAATACTCCTGTAACGCTTCCATGCGATTGTGTAACCAGCTCTATTTGTATCAGAAAAATGTAAAAAAAAAAAAAAATTCCAACAGCCAAAACACTTAATCAATAAAACTTTATGATGGCAGTTAGTGACTCAAGGTCTATCTTTATCAAAGCACAGAGATCATAAACCAAAATGAGGAGGACAAAGATTCTTTCAGATCTGTCTGGACCTCCTTGATTTACACAATACCTCTACGCTCCAATAAACTACACAGCATATTAACCAGGATTTTCGGTCATGTTTTTGATTCTGTTGCAGTTTTCTCTGTCTAGAAGGCTAGTTTGATTGCATTTGAAGGGTCTTTGTTGCGCTGAGGATTTGTTTATGTCACATACCTGTTAAGGACTCATTAGCAATAACATGGCAGACCGCTGGGTAAAGATGTCCATATTTTCTATTTTCCTCCTCTTCTTTTTGTTTTTTATGTAGTTTGTCCACTGGACAGCTACACCTGAGCTGCCACCAGAGCCAGAGCTCACGGTCCGGACAGACTTCCCAGCTAAACCGCATTCACAGACTGTCTGTTTGCTTTGCTCTGTGCATCCAGCATGTGTCCTGGAGCACATCTGCTGTGGGTGTGTGTGATCTGTGTTTGTGCACTCTCATTGGCTCAGCTGAGTGATGCACTCACAAACCAGGAAACAGAAGCAGAGCTGCCTTACATAACACCTCATTCATGACGGCCCTCTGCATCCTCTCCTGCATCTCTTTTCTGTCGGTGTAACATTAAACGTGTAAAGCAGTTTGTTGACAGCAGCTCATTTGAACAACATGTCTTTTGTTCAGAAGTTCTAATTTAGCACCTTGAATTTTTATTCCACTTATTCCATGGAACAGAAGCACACAAAACAGCCAAGATTTGCTTCATGAGCCCTGTATTCGGTCATGAGTCCCGATATTGAGTAACATGCCCTACTTGCATGTGGAGGAGAAACATGGTTGATGTTGCTTCGCTCACACAGGACACGACTGGTCCCATCAGGTGCATTGCCATCCTGCACTGCTTTACGCAAGCCTGTGATTACCCAAGCAAAAAAATAATTTTCACATAACAATGACTTTTACATTTATTAGAGCGATTGTGTGATTGCCTATACAAACTAAAACAAGAAGTCTGAGCTGCCTCAGGGTTTTCTTTTTTTTTTGCAGATTGCTGAATGCCACAGGAAATAGAATTTGACAACTGAAATGTGAATTTGCTCTTGCCATTTCATGTCATTATTGTTGAATTCTGGGGTAAAATCATAGATTATATATTGTCTTGGCTACATCAGTTAAATGTCTTGCATTTTATATTCAATTGTGTTTTGTCAGCATTTAGTTTTCTACCAAGGTGGCTGTTTTAGCCAAAACAAACCCAGTTTTCCAGGGTGGTTGCTCTACAAAGCTAGTTTAGACAGATAAGCTCTTAATAGACTGTCTGACAGTAACAGCTGACATATCTAGATAACTAAAAGTTTTGACAAAATATATTGAAACAAATGAAGAACATTGGTGTCCTTATCTCTTTAATTTTGCCAACAAATTCAATCCCATCTTTTGCATGGAAAATAAGGTATTTATTTTAAATGATCAGCATCTTGAAATGCCACATCTGTGAGGTGGATGGATTATCTCTGCAAAGGAGTAGTGTTCACTAATACAGATTTAGACAGATTTGTGAACAATATTTGAGAGAAATTTTATGTGTACATAGAAAAAGAGTTCAGCTCATGAAAAATGGGGGCAAAAACAAAAGTGCTCCGTTTATAATTTTGTTTAGTACATTATCAAACCAATTAGGTAATAAAAAAATAAGAGGGTTACCAGCTTTTGAGTTTAGGGTTAGTGGTTGGTTAGAATATGTATCTCTGTTGATATAAATGTTTCTTTCATGCAAAAAAATAATTAGGACATTAAGTAAAGATCACGTTCCATGAAGATATTTTCAAAATGATCAAAGCTTCATTTTCGATTATTAATATGTATGACTAAAAACTTAATTTGAACAACTTTAAAGGCGATTTTCTCAATATTTAGATTTTTTTGCTCCCTCAGATTTTCAAATAGTTCTATCTCAGCCAAATATTGTCTAATCCTAACAAACCACACGTCAATGGAAAGATTATTTCAAAACCATTGATTATTCCTTATATATAAAACAGTATGTAAAACAGTAAATCATTCCCAAACAGTAATAATTAAAATACAGAATTAAATAGAATAAAATATCTATGCTATCACTGAGGAAATATGAAGGTGATAAGATGCTATTGACAAATCCATGTTACATACATTAAACATTACATCACACCACACCAGGGGTTCCTAAACTGGAATTCTTGTGAAACTGATAATTAAATTTTCAAATTGAGTATTTTAAATGTTAAAGTTGAGTTTGACATAAAAACATTAAAATAAATGAAATCTGTAAGTAACCACCTTTTGTATCTGCAATGGATGCTGGATGGCTAGAGTAGACTGTGGTGTTAGAAAGAGGAAAGCATTCTTCCTTAACTGTGACCTAATTCTGTGAGCAAAGCTGACCTAGAAATGTCAGTGATTCATATCTTACCATTGTAAGTATCTTCTTTTTAGCCAATGCACATTTACGAATTGTATTTTTTTTTTCATATGTTTTATTTAGAATCTTGTGTGTGTATGGCTTTTTATTAACTTGGGTTTCAAGTATTGCACTTGCTCTCTGTGTGATGCTAAACGGTAACGGGATGCAATGGTGGATGGTGGGGTTTTAAATAGAAGAGGAAAAATAGAAAATTTGATTGCACATGTACAGCAAGACTATATGGGACCCTGGAGCATAAAAGCAGTCATCAGTAGCACAGCACAGTTTGTAGCAATAGACAACAATACATTGAATTGGTCAAAATTATTGATTTTTCTTTTATGCCAAAAATCATTAGGATATTAAGTAAAGATCATTTTCCATGAAGATATTTCCTACTGCAAATATATAAAAACATAATTTTTGATCAGTAATATGCTGTTAAGAATTTAATTTGGACATGTTTAAAGGCTATTTTCTTGCTTTTAAGGCTTTTTTTTTTTTTTTTTTTTTTTTTTTCACACCCTCAGATTCCATATTTTCAAATAGTTGTATCTCAGCCAAATATTGTCCTATCCTAACAAACCTTATTCATTTACATCAAGTATAAATTTTAATTAAGAATTTTTTTTTTCATGGCACTGCTGCTATTTAGTACCTCATTCACCCCAAAGAACTGCTGAAGAACCACATTTCTTTTGTGTGTGTTACCATGGATTTTGCCGCCTCCTCCTCAGACTCATCTTTTTACATCAACATTCAACATGTTCACAAGAAAGTACAACAGTGGTTCTGTCAGGGTACTGGATAGATAGGACTCGGATGCAGAGTGGTAAAAAGGAGGAACTTCATTCTCTCCCCAAAACACAAAATAACATAAAAAAATTATGAAATGTTGCCCGCACTGCATTGAGCCGGATCAGCGCAATGGCGCAAGGATGCTGGCCTGGATGGCATTCCTGGACGTGTGCTTAGGGCATGTGCAGAGCAGCTTCCAGTGGTCTTCACAGACATTTTCAACCTGTCCCTCACCCAAGCAACTGTGCCAACATGTTTTAAGTCCACATCCATTGTGCCAGTACCGAAACACTCCTTGCCAATGTGCCTGAATGACTATCACCCCGTAGCATTCACACCCATCATTATGAAGTGCTTTGAGCATCTGGTCCTAGCACACCTCAAGGCCTGCCTCCCACACACTCTGGACCCACATCAGTTTGCCTACCACAGAAATAGGAGCACAGAGGATGCAGTATGCACAGTGCTGCACTCTGCACTTTCACACCTGGACCATAACAACACGTACGTTATTATGTTGTTTGTTGACTTCAGCTCAGCATTTAACACCGTCGTTCTCTCCAAGCTGACCACAAAACTTGGAGACCTGGACATTAACACCTCCCTCTGCAACTGGATTATGGACTTTCTGACCAACAGAAATCAGCATTTAGGTCAGCCCACACCTGCTCCACCACCATCAGACTCCACACCGGCGTACCACAGGGCTGTGTGCTGAGCCCATTCCTTTACTCCCTTTACACCCACGACTGCAAGCCTGTGCATGGATATGGATCCAACTCCATCATTAAGTTTGCAGATGACACCACAGTGATGGACCTCATCAGAGACAATGATGAGACTGGCTACAGAGAAGAGGTACAGCCCCTGGCCACATGGTGCGCTGACAATAACATGTTCCATAACACCAATAAGACTAAGGAGCTCATTGTGGACTTCAGGAAGAAGAAAGGAAAAACACATGACCCCATCCACATTAACGGTATGGTTGTTGAACATTTCTCCAGCTTCAAGTTGTCACAATTGGTAAACCGTGATCTCTGGGTTTTTCACTATGTGGGTGAAGTCTGTGTGTTACGTGTCAGCACTGATTGTTTCTTGTGGGCGTCTTGTGTTTGTCAGAACGTTGTTTCCTGTTACTCATCTGATGTTTCGCTCTCTTGTGTGTTTCTGCGTTTTGGATGTCCGGGTCTCCCCAGAACCCCGTCCACTCATCGAATATCACCATCAGATTGTCACTTACCTCTCGGCTCGCTTCCCCGCAGTTCCTGTGTCACCCTCTCCTGCTGCCAACTCATCACCGCCCTTCGGATCCTTCACTCACCTGCATCTTCCTGGACTGTGTATCCCCGGCCAAGTACCATCTGTGTTTCCATCTTTATGTACTGTGTCATTCATATAATTAAATATTCATTACTCGCACTTGCTTCCTGCCACTCCTTTCACCCAGTCGTTACAGAACGCTCTGACCCACCATGGAAGCAGCGAGCACCACTTAACTCTCTGACTTCATCCACCACAGCGTCAACCACATGGATCAGCAGCAGGAAAGCATTGTAAACAAGTGCTGGTTACACAGGTGTCCGAGCTCACCCAGCAGATACATCAGCTCACCTCTCCCACTGTGACACTCACAACACCTGCACCGCCCGCCCCCCTGGGAGGTCTCCCATGACCACTTCCGGCCAGAGCCGCGACTTCCGGTGCCAGAGAGTTACTCTGGTGAGCCTGACTTTTGCAAAACTTACCTAAACAAGTGTTCCATGAACTTTGCATTACAACATGCACCTTCACTCGAGTCGAGAGAACATGGTCGGTCCCGTCTACAATCACAAACCCATGCAAGTGGGTAGAGCTCAACTATCCCGGAAGGAGAGAGGCGGAGGTCCCAGGGACTGTGTCTATATTGCGGTGGCTCAGGTCATTCCCTCCATTCATGCCCGGTAAAAGAGCCGGCCCGGTAGTAAGTTTGAGGCCACTATCGGGTGGGATCTCCGCCGGGAAGTCCTCAACCACATCATCGACTCTCCTTCTGGTGAAACTGCGGTGGGAGAACCATACTCACAACTGTCACGCCCTTCTGGACTCTGGAGCCGAAGGTAATTTCATTGACACTGTCCTTGCACATCACCTGAACCTTCCTGTCCTTCCCGTGTCTCGTCCTATCCATGTCACCGCACTTAATGGCCAGGAACTGCCAAACGTCACTTACAACACTGAACCCATAACTCTGCTCACCTCAGGAAACCACACCAAAACCATATCCTTTTACCTCATGGACTCCCCTGTTGCTCCCATTGTTTTAGGTCACCCCTGGTTGGTCAAATACAATCCACGAGTGGATTGGGGTTCCAACACAGTCACTTTGTGGAGTGAAAGTTGTCATGAGTCTTGTCTGGTTTCTGCTTGTCCTGTTGTGCTTGTTTCTTTCTTTCAGGTGAAGACCATGGTGTTATCAAACATGCCCGCAGAGTACTTGGACCTGAAGGAGGTGTTCAGTAAGTCTCAAGATGCTTCTCTTCCTCCGCATCATCACTATGACTGTGCTATAGACTTAGTTCCAGGTAAGTCTCCGCCTAAGGGCAAGCTTTACTCTCTTTCTATTCTGGAGAGGGAGGCCATGGAGAAATACATTTCTGATTCCTTGGCATCGAGGTTCATCCGGCCTTCCTCTTCTCCAGCACGGGCGGGATTCTTTTTTGTGGGTAAGAAGGATGGTTCTCTGCGACCTTGTATTGACTACCTAGAACTGAACAACATCACGTTAAAGAATACCTATCCTTTGACGTTGATGTCTTCAGCTTTCGAGAGGTTACAGGGAGCATCCATATTCACAAAACTGGATTTACGTAATGCTTATCATTTGGTCCGCATCAGGAAAGGGGATGAGTGGAAAACCACCTTAACACCCCTAGAGGGCACTTTGAATATTTGGTGATGCCGTTCGGGCTCTCCAACTCGCCAGGGGTTTTTAAAGCACTCGTTAATGACGTGTTGAGAGACATGGTAGATCAGTTTATATATGTTTACCTGGATGACATACTGATTTTTTTCTTCATCTCTCCAGGAACATGTGCAACACGTCAGACAAGTGCTCCAGAGGTTACTTGAGAATGGTCTTTTTGTCAAGGCAGAGAAATGCGTATTCCATGCACAGTCTGTTACCTTCCTAGGGTATTTCGTCTCGTCCGAGGGAATATGTATGGATCCTGACAAGGTTAAGGCTGTGATAGATTAGCTAACTCCAGATTCCCATAAGGCCCTACAGCAGTTTCTGGGGTTCACCAATTTTTATCGACGTTTTATTCGTAATTTCAGCCAACTAGTCTCACTGGGCGTCACTGGTTGGAAGGGTCAGGGTTACCTTTCATTGTTTGGACCGATCATAAGAATTTAGAATATATCAGAACTGCCAAAAAACTCAATTCCAGGCAGGCTCGGTGGGCACTTTTTTTCGACCGCTTTGATTTTGCTCTATCGTACCCCCAGTGTTTCAAAAATGTTAAACCTGATTCTTTGTCCCGTCTTTTTGATCCTTCCGAATGCCCGATGACTCCCAAGTGTATTTTACCTGAGAAAATAGTCGTCTCAGCACTCGTCTGGGAGGTCGAATTGAACGTCAAGACAGCCTTAGAAGGGGTAACGCCTCCGCCCGGCTGTCCACCGAATCGTTTATTTGTGCCAGAAGAGTTACGGTCCAAGGTTATTCAGTGGGGGTCACTGCTCTAATGTTCCTTGTCATCCAGGGATAAGCAAACCAAGTGTTTAGTTAAGCAATGATTCTGGTGGCGACTTATGGCTCGCGACGTTCACGATTTTGTTTTGGCTTGCTCAGTTTGCGCCAGTGCTAAGTCATCTAACCGACCTCCAGATGGGCTTCTTCAACCGCTGTCTGTCCCTTCGAGACCATGGTCACATATCGCTCTAGATTTTGTTACCGCCCTCCCACCCTCAAATGGCATAACTGGTGGACTGTTCTCTAAGGTGACACATTTCATTCCCTTGCTCAAATTACCTACAGCCAAGGAGACAGCGGTCACTGTCATTGATCTTGTCTTTCGGTTACATGGCCTCTCAGTAGACATGGTTTCTGACAGGGGATCCCAATTCATATCCAAATTTTGGAAAGAATTTTGCAAATTGTTAGCAATGGTTAGTCTGTCTTCGGGTTATCACCCTCAGAGTAACGGGCAATCTGAGCGAGCCAACCAGGGTTTAGAGAAAACGTTGCGATGTTTAGTCTCCAAGAATCCTTCTTCCTGGAGCCAACAACTCTCTAAGGTGGAGTACGCTCACAACTCGTTACCAGTGTCAGCCACGTGCCTCTCTCCGTTTCAGTGTAGCTTAGGTTACCAGCCCCCTGTTTTTCCTAGTCTGGAGTCTGAAGTCGCGGTCCCCTCCGCTCACGCGTTTGTCCAGAGGTCCCACCGCACCTGGACCAGTGCCCGTGAGACTCTGCTCCAGATGAAGGGAGCACACTAAGGCCAAGGCCTATCTCCACTGGTCGAAGCCCCATAGACGTCATGGCTTCCTGCCACTCCTTTCACCCAGTCGTTACACAAGTTCCTGGGAACCACAATCTCGGAGGACCTGTCCTGGACTACAAACACCTCCAGCCTGGTCAAGAAAACTCACCAGCACCTCTTCTTCCTCAGGACACTGAAGAAGAACAAGCTGTCTTCAGCCATCCTGGTGAACATCCTGGTGTGCGATCAAGAGCATCCTGACCAGTTGCATCACAGTCTGGTATGGGAACTGCTCAGTTGCTGACCACAAGGGACTGCAGAGGGTGGTGAAAACTGCCCAAAGCATCACAGGGACACCACTTCCTGCTCTTGAGGACATCCAGAGAAAACGCTGTCTACGAAAAGCTCGCAGCATTCTCAGGGACTCCTCTCACCCTGACCACGGACTGTTTAACTGTTTATTTATTTACCAACAAGCAAAAAACAGTAAACTTGTTATTACTTGCACTACTGTCTGTTCATCCAGAATACTGAGTAATCCATTTGCACACAGAAATGCTTTCTATGCACTTTACTGTCCATTGCACTAGTGTAAACGATGTTCATATGTTCATAGTTTCTGCCTATAGTGTACATACACTTTTACATAATCCTTCTGAATGGTATGTTCATAGTACATTTATCTGTATATCATGCTGATAGTATTTAAAATCTGTAAATTGTGTCCATAATAATGCCTTATCTCTATATTTATTGTAAATTTGTAACATATTGTAGACCTTGTATATTATGTAGTTACTGCTTATTGCACTTCTGGTTAGATGCTAACTGCATTTTGTTGCCCTGTACCTTACATGTGCAATGACAATAAAGCTGAATCTAATCTAATCTAATTTTAAGACAAGTAAAAAGTCAAAAATTTGGCTACAACAGAACAAAAATCATAAAAATATCAGCCTACTTGAAAAACTTAAAGCACTGAATAATAAATATTATATTTTATAAAGAAAATATACAACTAGACAATAGTTTTCACTGTATAAATTCAATATACATTCATTCTTAATTATTTTACAAAAGTGATTCACTCAAGGACTGTAAGTGATTTTCTTTCTGATATTTGATTTACATTATTGACAACAGCTATATTTTAGGCTGCTTTAAAGGAAAAGTTCACCCAAAAAACTAAAATTCTGTTGATGTTCTAAACCTGTATGAGTTTCATTCTGCTGTTGAATGCAAAATAATATATCAGGAACAATATTGTGCTCCAATCTACTCCACAGCCAATCACGGGCTCCCCTCCTTGCTCGGGCCCCAGGGCTTCAGCCCTGCTTAGCCCAGTGGTTAATGCGGCCCTGATTCTGAGACGTAAAATGAATTAACTTTGAATTGTCCTTCTACTGTATTTTCCACCTCAAAATCTTGTGTAGGCTGTGGCTGATGAGCTGCCACTGATTGGATTTAACTCACAAAATAACACCCAGGTCATATTTTCCCCCAAATTCAAAAAGACATGATACAAGAAAAAGACCTCAAATGAAGAGCAAGCAAAACCAAAGAATGATATCTTGGGCAAAGCATGGTGCCAACAAGACTGTTGCTGTAGCATGATGCTTAGATGTACATAGTTATACACACAAGAAGAAAAACTTAAGTTAACCAGAGCTTAATTATAAAGCACTCCTTTAAACAAGAGTTACCTGAGTGAGATAAGAACATAATCAGTCAAGACCTTGTGCAAAACATGACAGACATTCCATAAGACATTGAAATCATTCAGTAATATCCCTGAGCTAAGTCTCTTACTAACAAACCTGTTCAATGCTTTCCTGATGTATAAAATGTATACAATTTCAATTTACGTTTTAATTGAATTTATTCATTTACATCTATGTTTGAATGGGATGTCCTCTAGTAGCCAATTAAGTATGAACACTGACAATCTATGAGGCCATTGCAGAGCAATTGTTTCAACTCCCAACCTTTATATTGTATTATATTATGTAAAATCTAATCTGCAGTCTTTCTATGTGCTGCGCTTACACTCTAAAGTGTGTTTGTGATATGCATTGTGTACAAAATGAGATATTGCGCTCGGCTAGACATAAAGTGCTGTGCTAGTCAACACCATCATGGTGCTGCAAGCATCCTGGGATTTAGTCGGTTCTCACTCTTCACATGGAAACTGACGTTAAGAGTTTGTAAGCTGATGCTTTATACTGAAAAAAAAAAAAAAAACCTCCTGTGAGCCATTACTGTATCTCCTCAAGAGTTCATAAGACCGCAGTAAACTGAGCTGCAGAAGGAAGACTAAAAGGTTTCTGGGTGGATTGCCAGCGGTAATAGCTTAATAGGAGAAGTGAGATTTTCTGCTCTAGTTTTCAAACATAACACGACCCATGTGACTCTGTAACACAATGCGAGCGCGAATCTCTCTTTATGGTATTTATCTCATGTCACCACAAGCGAGATCTGGAAGTAGCCTAAATGTTGAGCGTATATAAATAAATATATGGCTTAGATACATTAGAGGCGTGTATGTAGTTGCTGAATCTGTGTCCCCTCCCACCCGAGCTTGAGCGCACTGAATGCGCAGGAGAGAGAGAGAGTGATGATGGCGGAGGAAGATCGGCGCTGAGCGCATCTTTATATAATTGCGTTCACTGAGCTTATTGCAATTATAAAACATTATCGGCTTGTTCGCTAGATCCAGCCATGGGTAACGAGGCGAGCCTGGAGGGCGGTGAAGGGGCCACTATGGTGGGGATGACGGTTTCAGCACCGCCGAACTCTGGACAGCTCCTGAAGCCCGTAAATGGCGCAGCGGCCGGCGCTGGAGCATCCCCGGAACACAGGGCGGGGGTGAATAGGTAAGACCAAGGCTCGCATTCCTATCAGATTATTTGACAACAATCGCTATGGGGCTATCTCTTTTGCATTTCCCCCCCTCCTCGAATAAGATCTACGGTTTGACAGCGAGTTGCCTCGTGATTGATTGTAAGCGGAACGGATCGCTTTGTGATGCTGTGATGCTTGTTTCTAGGCTACGATTTCGGTTCACGAACATAAGTGTGCCGTTCACTGGGAGGGGAATTAAAGACGGGGTTTCTGATGCGCTGACGTCGTCAGATCAGAGAGATCGACACACCTGAGCCTCAAGATGACAAACTGAGAAACCAAAAGGATGCTGAGAGAGAGAGAGAGAGAGAGAGAGAGAGAGAGGGAGAATTGTAGTGAATGAGAATTGTTCCCACATGCATTTACTGCCACGCGCTTGAATATTTTCTCCACCAAATATTACAAACACAGTGTCATATTTGATGGTGGTTGTTCGTTAATTTATCAGCAATCGCTCCTTATGACAACTGGCATGCAATAGAAGTCTGCTGAATATATAGCGACGAATTACGCAGCCATATCATCGTTTTGAAACACATGATTTCATTTTTTAAGATTCCTTTCGTTACTGTTTGCTGCTGAAGTGTATCTGTGCATGAGTCGATTTCTCTAAAAACCCTCATTCTGATTTCACGGTCAGCGAATATCGCTGCTTTCTGTAAATGGCTGTTGGTATGATGAAGGAGTAGCTACAACTGTAAGTGCTTTTACATGAAGAATTGATAGCACTGCAATACACGCACAGCAGCTCATTCATCCGTTCATCAGCAGCTCGAAAGAGGAGTGACTCATATTTACATCCGAGGCTATATCTGATCTCTGGCGTAAGATGCTAAGAATAGGATGGGATATTTGTGTTTTCAGATCCCGTCATTCACTACCACAGCACATCTGTGTTTTTATTCTGTCGAGGATGACGTGGAGGAGTGTTGATTTTCATTTGCGCTAGAACGATCACATTAAAAAACACGCACAAACACCGCGCCTGCTTCATTCATTCTGCTCGCTCCAGTTTAGTCGCCATTCGGCTTCAAAGATGGCCCATGAAACTAGTTCAAACGCTTTCATTTATAAGAAACTGTAGTGTAATCTTTTGTAAACTGTTTACAAAAATTATAAATCATTACATTAGGCACATTAATTCCATTTTAATAAGCTAGTTTTATAATGTAATAATCAAGCAATGCTGTCACCAAATGAATATGGTATTGACAATTGCACATATGAAGTTGAGAGCCAACGCATGAATGGGTTGCAGGGATGCAGGCTCAGATCCTTGCTGTTGTCTTGCCATCAAATTTTCAAATAACATTTCAGATGTTTTATAGCCGAAATTGTCTGATGATGATCCGAGCCAAATTTGGTGGAGATCCAATCCAAACCATAGCTAACTCTACTGAGTGAGCACACTTATTCGGTCCCATAATGCACTGCAATGCTGAGTGTACAACCGTTGAACACTAGATAATGCCAAGAATGTAGTGTGTGGGTTGTGGCCAATTTATTACTGTCTCACCAAAAGATGGCGTCCACAGCTGAATTGCACAGATGTAAGTTCCTCAATGGTTTGTTAATAAATTATTTAATTACCATTTTTTTACAAGCTAGTTTCCATGACAGATTTCAATAAAGATAATTTTGTTACTCCTGGAGCTTACCAGATAAGGACTGCAAGCACATCCACATTAGCTGCATTTCCATTGCACTTCAAATTGTGCAAACTGACATTACGAATTAAAAACACGGATAATGGAAACGTCAATTTATCAAGAAACTTGTATGTATCGCAAACATTATTTTACGCTCGCATTAGTTTTTTTTTTTTTTTTTTTCAGGCAATCCGAAAAAGGAATATATTGTAAAACTGCAATGGATTTTATTTTTATTTTTCTGTGTTTTCACAGTTTTGCACAATTTTACACAGTTTCGCTGTTATATGCTACTATAGATCACCAAAAATAATTTAGAATAACTCAATTAAAAACACAGATGAGGAAAACGCGGAAACGAGAGAGCATATGCATAGGAAAAATAATGTAATTAACAACAATATACAGCATGTAAAGAAAACTGCCTAATGTAACTGAGTGAAATGTCGACCCAGGAATCGGTAAAGGACTGTGCAAGCTTAGAGAGTGCTGATGGAAGCCTACTGAATATGATCCAGATGTAGTATTTGATAAATTATGCGATTTTTTCTTTTTCCTCAAAATGTTTTTTTTTTTTTTTGAAAACTATTTATAAGAATTAGTGTGATGAATTAATCCATTATTCATTACTTGAATTCATTATTCATTGCTTAAAGCTAGAATCGTTTTCTTTCTTCTTTATTTTGATTGCATGTTCAGATATTCATCAAAATATTCTAGGGGCCATGAAATGTTTGTAAAAAATCTTCAAAAATTATTGCGGGGAAATAATTAATATACTATAACCTCCAGGATACGTGGTCGCTGTCAAGTATAAGGGGCTTTTCTTGCCAATAATGTTTGGATAACCCCTTATTTACATCGCACACATCTGAAGTGACCGCTGGAGCTAATCAGCCCACTGAAGTCAATGCTTGTGATTACACCAGCTGCCATTTTGAAATAGTTTTTAGTCAACATTTATGAAATATTGCAAAAGTTTTGCACAAATCTGTAATGGAAACGCACCTTTATTAATAAACAGCAAGCATAAAGTATTCCTTCCAGCACACTCAGTATCCAAATTCGCTCTGTTTTTTTTTTTTTTTTTTTTTTTTTTTTTTTTACTTAAGTGGACAAATGGTGGAAATATTGGGGTGGGAATGACAATACAATTCAAAATGTTAGACAGACATTCATAAAGGTTTGGAGGGGATTTTAATATCTAATCAACCCTGAAAATAATTGAGATTCTGGCAATGCTTGCAATGGAATAAAACAAAACAGAACTTATTAAGTAACTTGACTTTTCTTACACAAATACGGCAGAGAAGTGTAGTGCTAGTGTAACTCGAACACTACTCAACTTCATTTAATTCAAATTTTTGATCTGTAAAACAGAATAATTTTTCCTGAATAAGTAGTGAAGAAATTCACAATTCCCATTCCCAGGTTAGCTAGTGATAGGCTCATCAGAATGTCATGCGGTAACACTGTAATTCATATATAAACAGTGTGTGATCCTTTTAGTGCAACGTATAAAATTTAAGAGTGTGTATGAGCCTGTGTTTAAAAGGCTTTTGCATGGTACACGCTGTGTATAGATGCTTTTCGAGACACATGGGAATCAGTTTGGAGTGCTAAAATGCAATCAGTTTCCATGGGAACAAACATTGTGGTCTGCTTGTGTTAGCGAGTGAAAACATCCTGCATCTGAGGCATTTACTGTGTAAATATTATTGTGTCTATTCACACTAAGTCCAAATGGCCCACTTTGTTGGCAGAGGCTTATTACACTAACTCTGCCCACCATTGCCTGGTGGTATGGAGACTAAAAATGCTGATTTCGTTTTTAACGCAAACAACACAAGTTTTCTGCCATTTCTGGATCCCACCATGCTCAAAACCATAGCTCCCTTTCTGCACCTTTGAGAATCTAATGCTAATGCTATAATAGCTTCGGTCATATTGTATACTGTGTTAAATGAAATGTATTTAAGCAGTTGGTTTTTATTGTGATTTTATATTTGTTACTCTCCGTTATTCTGTTAATCGGAGCATAGATGGACTAAATTAAAGTCACAGGACAAAGCATAGTCCCTGTTGTATTAAAATAACATTAATTAGAAAATATTGTTTGATCGGTAGTGAATAAAGGCATCTCTGATTGGTAAATGACATGCTGAGGCTATCCAGAAATTATCCAGTCATATAATATGAAAAATACGAGTTGAGAGATGCAGTACAATGAAGACGTTGGCAGAACCGTGTGAGGTCCCAAGGTTCCTACTTTGAAGGTGATTGAGGCGTCCTTTTGTATCTTGTATCAATAAATATCTTTTTTTGTTTTAAATTTTTCATAGCTGGATACTTTCTCAACAGACCTCATAGACTCTTTTTGTCTTTCGTGGCAGTCTCCTCTAGCAGTCATGCATGATAAATCAGCATGATTCTCATGAACGAGCTTGGCAAGCAGCACAACTGCACGTAAAGTGTAAAACAGTAATTTCCAATCCTGGGGGCCCACTGCTCTGCAAATTTTGTATGCCTCTCTTATCGGGCATACTCAGTTCATTTAATAGGGCTTTCTCCTTATGAACTGATGATCTAAAATTCATGAACTAAGACACAAAATGTGCAAAACGGTGACTCATTTCTTTATTTAACCAGGTTAAAAACTCTTAATTGAGATTTACTCTTTTACAAGAGTGACCTGGCCATGAAAGAAGCAACAAATAGCATAGTGTATAAGTTAACATCATAACACAAAACATAAATCAAAGATCACAACAACAATTCACCAAAGGATAAGACATACAGCTTGTTAAAAGTAGCTTAAATTCATGTAATGATGGATCACGGTCACTTTAAAATGTAACAGATCATTTGAATGTAGTTTGTAGCATAACTTTGATTAAGAAAAACTCAGACACAAATAAGATTGAGTTAGACGACAAATATAATTATAAATAAAACCATACCAATTAAAACTTCTTCAGGTATACAACAATGGCAACTTAGCCTTTTCATATGAAGTACAATGATGTGTTTGATAACTACAACCAGTAATAAAATGTAAAACACTATGAAATACAGGATACATTTTTTTTTTAGCTAATATCCCTGGGCATTCATAAAGCAGATCACCATAATCCAAAAGTGGTAAGAAGGTAGCAGATACAAAATATTTCCATGCTTTAAAAGAAAATAAAGATATATTTCTTTAGTAAAACCAAATTTTCTAGCTTAAGTTTGCATACAGATGGAACTTTGCATTTGGAATGTTATCGCATAAATTATTTAAATACAAGGAAAATAAAATAGGTCCCAGAACAGACCCCTGAGGGACACCTTTAGAAAGTGACAAAATAGATGAAGTAAAACTCTTTAGGACCTGCAACTGAAATCCACTGGTGTAAAATGCTCTTAATACCTTGAAATATATATAGTTATAACTCAATATCATGAAAGTACGTACACAATACATATGAGACACAATGGGGATTAGGGGTGTTGGATAGATGCATATCATATGCATACAAAAACTGTGCAATAAATGCACACCAAAGTCTGCATGTAAATATCACACAAAATACTTGTATTTATTTTATTTATTTTTTTGCTATTTGTATGCATTTTCATTAGACCGGGCTCTTAGTTTACTTTCAACATTGCTTGATGTATAGCTTACTGTACTATGAGTACTGGATAAAATAACCTGTTATTCTATCAAATAATTAGGCGGGAAGGCTGTTTTTCCCCAAATTTTTTTTAACAGTTTTTATACCTAAGTTACCTAAGTTAGGTTTCAACACCTAAGTTACAGCTTTGCAACACTCCATGAGAACAGATTTACCTTAGAGTTGCTGGTTACACTATAAAATAATGGTGTTCTCAAGATACTGTAGTCTTACTGAGTGCATGCGACAGAGGTGGCAGCTCAAGCTGAGTGAAAGAGAAGTGAAGCGTAATAAGCAGGCTGGTGTTTGGGCAAGGCTAATGGCTGGTCCCAGTAGACATTTACATTTAGTCATTTAGCAGATGCTTTTATCCAAAGCATCTTAGAAATCAGGAACATCACAAACAATTAAAGAGTACACAATACCAACATTTAACAGTAGGCTAGAGTAGAGAAGAAGTAAACTAACCATCTAATGTGCTCTATGTTTCTTGAACAAAACAACCAAAGGCACAGTATTTTAAAGCTGTGTTGCATTTTAATTCTAACTGAATTGTGGCTGTGCAGGGACATAAATTTATTACAGAATGTCAGTCAAAGGACCATAAACAAATACTATTGAACATTCATCAATAACATTTCATCTCACTCTCTACCAAGAAAATTCTGTTTACTTCCCCCTGAATCTGTCAGCTGGCTTTCCACCTAATAACTCTTGGGATTTTTGGTTGTAATTGAGTTCAGTGACATTATTCTGAAGAAACGACCATCAAGTTGAACTGAGGTAAGCCTTTGGCCTGTATGGCATCAGTGGACAAATCTGATGATGTTAATGATATGTTCAGCATATTGCTTCTTTACATGCTTAAAACTCACAGCTATTCCCAGTAAGCAATCATTACCATGCAGCAGTAATTTTTCACACCAAAGTCACCATTCCATAAAAACACAATTAACCCATGAATTATTGTTGATCACAAAAAGCATTTGCATCTACAGTTTTGGCATAATGGATCTCTGATGTTGATGGTGGACATGTAATATCTTCAGAAATATTCAGACAGCAATGAGCCAATAACTTAAAATTTTTGCTCTGATTAGGGGATTTAAATTCTTGAAACCTGGCAACCGCATCTATGAAAGTTTGTAGAGACATTACTAATATAAGATAATGCAAATGCTGAATTAAAATGAATTGTTTTCAGGATACATAACCAGTGGTCAAATATCACAAACAATTATGGCTCATAACAATTAATAAATTATGCTTAATAATAAATTAACAGTTCATATTGGCGGCTGTTATAGTAAAACCTCAGTAAATCTTCTTAAAAGAGGTAAACATTTAATGCTCATTTTATTTGCAAAGATGTTAGCATCATAGCAGTGCAGTGGAATTTTACATTAAAATCTCACAGTAGACCTGCACCTTTTTCAATAGGTTATTTAAATCAGAGGATAAACTTCAGGGTAGAAAATTACCATTTATATCAAATTTATAATTTTTTTTCAGATGAAAAACAACAATAGCAACATACTAATATTATAAGTGCACCTCAGGAAACATTATAAAAAATAATATTTTAAGTATTTATTTTTTTAATAAGATACATTCACATGGGATATAATTTGAAAGCGTTACAACTAGATGTTTAAGAAACATCATCAGTAGATCAAGTTCCTTTTTATATAGCAGTTCACAATAAGAACAATAACAATAGAGAGGAACTATTATGCAAAATTAAATGACCAAAAATGCAAAATTGCTCATGTCTGAAACCATGGGCGTAGGTTTGGTCTCAGCTTTGGTGGGGACACCCCCATAACACTACTAACCCCCCCCCCCCCCCCCCCGGAATTATTTTGCTGTAAAATACCATTGATTTAATGGTGATTTAGTATAACTGTATAATCTCAAAAATGCACTCTCAAAAAAAAAAAATCTGAGACTGTGTAATGCTGAACAACCAAACGTTTTATTAAGATCAATTATTATGTAAATTAGTCTTTACACTAACAAAAAATACTCTGCCACAAGGAAACAAATCTAAATAAATAAATATAATAACCTTTTTCTATTATAAACACTATTTACCGTCCAGTACACTCACGTTTATGTTGACTGCAAGATTCTAAGTTAAGGTACAGGCTAATTGACTTACTTGCTAACGTAGCATTCTATCTCGGTAATACTATCACCAGTTAATACTATTTTCCACAGTAGAATCTGCATTTGAAAGCCTGGTCAGTCACTACTGCTAGTTTTTTTGTGGCTAGCTAGTTATTTTGCTTACTTACACTCTGACTCTGCTTTATGAAAAAGCTTCTTATGTCCCCTTTCTTCTTCTTGGGTGGCATCTACAAAGTACAAAAAGGGGCAAAAAAACCCCGAAATATTAAAATGTTTTTACTCTGGCCTTTGTATGTGGCAGAGAGACAGCCCTGGTAACTTACTGTCGGCGTCGTCAACATGCGCACAAACCACCCGCTCACTGCTAGTTCAAGCACAAAAGTAATCCCGGCCCGCGCGTGTAGCCTGTCAGATACCCCGCCGCCAATCAAATTACGGCGTTTCTTGTACTGTCGTCGTCCTGGCCGTTAGAATCGATCAAAATAGCAGTGCAAAGATCCAAATAGCAGTTCAAAGGAGCTTGCTTAATATTGGTGGGGACAAATTTGTCATCTCAAAATATTGATAGGGACTAGTACCTAGTGTCCCCCCCTAAACCTACGCCCATGTCTGAAACCCATTTTGACATCCTGCCATGACTGGTTTCAGAATTTACCCTATTAGCTAACACTTTGTATTATTTGCCTCATAAGTCAGATTTCTGTGCTGGAAATAATGTCACAACTGACTTGACCGTATTCCAGCACGCAAGTTGGAAATCCATTGATATAAATACCAATCGATAGAAAGTGGTATTTTACACTGACAAGGCCAACATATCATGCACACCAGGGGTTGGCAACCTTTGGCACACATGCCAACAGTGGTATGCAGAGGGATAATCACTGGCACACAAGCAATAGGAAAAACTGAACAACTGAAAAACTAATCTACAGATGCGCAAGTCTCCAGTAAATCATGTACACCACTGTTGCACACATGAGGATCTTCAGATCAATGCCTCAATGGTCTAAAAGCAATTGTCAGTGTCAATATAATTGAGATCTCCAAATAAATCAAAATAGGTTTACAGTTCACCACAGCAGAGTGCTAATTCCAGCGCAAAGCGTCAGTTTAATATTGAAAGAGAGTGAGATCAAAACTGCAAATCATTTAATATTAGTCAGTGGATTTACAACAAAAATGTTAAATGACTGACAGCTATATACAGTGATGCAAACTATGCTACCTTTTTTCTTAATGCTATTTTGAGAGAGATAAACCAAAGTTGCATGTGAATTACCTATATCTTTTTACAAACAATAAAGCTGTGAGTTTATTTCAAAAACAGCAGTTTTACCCCCCCCCCCATTTGTAACAAATAAAATGTAGTGACATAGAGCAGCATCAACAACAAGTTTTTGAGCTCCTGAATGTTTCTGTTTATGCAAATTTTTACCAATTTACGCATCGCAGTCTGCGATCTTTGTGTGCGAGTGATGTGTGTGTTTGTGTGTATCAAATAAAGCTCTGATTAACCTGAAATGTTTTAATGCACTATTGGCCTGTCACACACACATACAGTGTTGTTCAGTAGATTGGTACAGCCATTAAAAATGCCATTTCATACCCAAAAGGGTGCCGACGCCTGATATACACAAATAGAGGTGGTTAAACACAACAAACAGAAATGGTAATAAACAATATATTACTACTGTTTCACTTCTGTATTGGGTCTGAATTCATTGTTCAGTTTGTTCGAGTTTACGAGCTGGAACCCTGACTTGAGGCAGTGATCCAGTTATTAAGTTCCTACTGGAAACTTGCAATCTATGACTTCTGAATAAAAATTGAACGCACCATTAGATTCTCCTTTGAATGAGCTGTAAATGGCTTGCTATGTTTACCTACTCAGTACATCAACTAGAAAAACACAAGAATTACTCATTTATATGGTAAACAATAAAAATGTTACATTGTTAGCTGTAAGTAAGCAAAAGAGTGTCCATTTACTTGTGGCAGTTAAATTTAAAGGGAATATGGTGGGGGGAGGGGGGGGGGTGAATCAACGAACTAAAGTCAATTATTTAGCTTATGCTACGGTTAACACACATCAAAACATTGATCAGATGATATATTTCAAGGCATTATTCTTTTCTTTTTTTGTACTTAAAACGCTATTATGGGTAGGATTTATTTCTTCCACATCTCATTATCCAACGTCTCCGTAGCTATTTCCAAAACTTCATTTTAAACCGAGTAAAGGTGGCTTGAGCTGTTAATAGCAGACTGATCCAGTTAATAATTAAGTTATAAGAGAGAAATATATATATATATATATATATATATATATATATATATATATATATATATATATAGAGAGAGAGAGAGAGAGAGAGAGAGAGAGAGAGAGAGAGAGAGAGAGAGGGATTATCTCTGTGAGTCTATGCATCTCTCAAAAGTGTTCGGCAGCAATGTCTGTACTAATAGTGAAACTTTAAGATCGTTTTATTCACCAACAGTGCTGTTTTTACCTCGCTTGTGAGAAGTCATGTAGTTTTTAAGTTGTTAAACTGTACTGATAAAATTGCCAGAGTAGCGCTAATAAAATTAGCGCATATATAAACGTGTGTGCAAACTGTATGTGGATCTGTGAAGGAGAGAGAGTGGGAGAGAAAGAGTGCTTAAAATGTAATTTTGTGGCAAAAACATGGAAATTATCTGTCGTTTTTATCCCATTGCTTACTATATTTATTTGTTTGGCCAGTGTCATTGTTAGATTTGGTTTATTTGCTGTTTTAGGCTGTAAGGACTTTTATAGGCTCACGATGGGACCGCAGACGGCTGCTTCAGTGCTTGGCTATCCAGTGTTTGCATTGTTTATGTTCGTCTTTCCTGTTTTTTCCTGTTTTTTCGTACAAATGTTCAGCAGTTCAGTTCAGAAAAGCTAGTTCATGCATTCATGATCTCTAGACTGGACTATTGTAATGCACTTCTAGGTGGTTGTCCTGCTTCGTCAATAAACAAGCTACAGGTAGTCCAAAATGCAGCAGATAGAGTCCTTACGAGGTCAAGAAAATATGATCATATTACCCCAATTTTACAGTCTCTGCACTGGCTACCTATGAAGTTCCGTATCAGTTACAAATTATCATTACTTACCTATAAGGCCCTAAATGGTTTAGCTCCTGCGTACCTAACTAGCCTTCTACCACGTTACAACCCATCACGCACCCTAAGGTCACAAAACGCTGGACTTTTGGTCATTCCTAGGATAGCAAAGTCCACTAAAGGAGGTAGAGCTTTCTCACATTTGGCTCCCAAACTCTGGAATAGCCTTCCTGATAATGTTCGGGGTTCAGACACACTCTCTCTGTTTAAATCTAGATTAAAAACACATCTCTTTCGCCAAGCATTTGAATAATGTATCTTTTTAATTGTGAGTGTAGTTGCATCTGATCAAAAGTGCATTTTTATTCATTAGCTTGGGTTAAACTAATTTTACTTTGTTGGATCAGCAGCTATGCAAATGATGTCTGTATTTTGTTTCTATGTTTCACCACGGGTAACTAGGATTTACACAAACTCCAGTCTGGATCCAGAACACCTGAGAAGAGATGATGCTGACCCTCAGAGGACCCCAGATGATGCTGACCCTGAATCAACAAACAGAACTAACAATTATTGCTAAATGTGTGACTGAATCATATAATAACTTAATTAATAATATTGATAGTTCATCGTCTAGCTGACTACGTCTTGTATTATTATTATTATTTTTATTTTTTCTAAAATCCTGTCAAATGTGCACAAACTACAAGCTACTACTAAATATTGTAGAAACATAATTTTGTTTTGTAAAAAGCGCTATACAAATAAACTTGAATTGAATTGAATTAATGAAAACCACAAAAATCATACTTCACCCATATGACATCAGCAAGAAAAAAGTCCACAGTCCCGTTCTGAAATATTGAACCAGCTAGCTTGCGATGTTGCTTGCAGTGGCCAGTGTAGGCTGATGCTCTGCTGTATACATCTGGTGGTGGTCCATATGGATCTCCGTCGCTTCGCCCCCTCGCCCCCTACAAGAGAAACGTTTGAATCCAAGATGCTTCTATCTGCTTTCTCACCTCAGCAAAGGCCTTTTGTTTCTTAGTGTTGTCCAGTGTTTGGAATAACGGCGTTTAAAAGAACGGCGTTAGGCAACAACGTTATTTTTTCAGTTACGGGGTAATCGAACTAATTACTTTTTCCGTCGTTACAACGACATTAACGTTACTGAACGTTAAATTTGGTGCGTTACTATGCATTGATTTAATAAACCAACTATGCAATCCGAATGCACCCCTGGCTCAAACAGTGAGTGAGCAGGTGGGTTAATAACGAGATAAGTGATTATGATTAGCTAAGGCAGAGTTTCATGGTAGCCAATCAGAGCCAGTGTTTTTACACACATGCCGGCACACGTGGCAGCACCAGCGGCGCCAAATACACACACACACACACACACACGCAACAGTGACACTTTTCTTACAAAGATAATACTTGAAGTGCAGGATAAAACTCTTGCTGTCTGTTGACGTGCAATAAATATAGAAAGTTATGTACGAACACCTGTCTGTTCTACTCATTTTAACTGACTTGTGAAAAAAAATACAAATTCTCTGACATATATCAACTTTTTTTTTTTTTACAGTAACGCAAATAGTTATTTTCCCTGGTAACGAGTTACTTTTATTATAGAGTAATTCAGTTACTAACTCTTTTTTTAAAGTAACGTTCCCAAAAGTGGTGGTGTCTCTACTGAAATCCGGGAAGAAGCGCAAAGTGTCTGTGCCATTTTTAACGGGAAAAATGGCTCTTGCACCATTAAGGATTGCTTGTCTATCAGTATAATCTAGCAACTTAATATAATTGTGCGAGGGCGGCTAACGTTGGTGTTTCTATCAGTGTACATGCGGTGGGCTCGCTCTGTTTTTATGTCTCGGTTAGCAACAGATGGGATCCACGTAGGTAGATTCGCCTTTAAAAAGGCGATACAGTTGTCACCCTCCACTCCTTCCCTCAGCCCAACTAAACGTAGGTTGGAAATTCTACTTCGGTCTTCCATGTCTGCCACCCTGGAGCACAGCTCGTAAATTTATAGTTTCAAAGCATTGATCTTGTCTCTATCATGTCCGGCTGCTACGTTTCAGCGTTTAACAACTTAAATTATGCCTTGCTCCTCGCACTACTATTATATTCTCCCAGAGTGGACTGCAACTGCAATGCATCGTCATTTGGACTACTGTGGTACTGCTCTTTGTCACATCTGTAATAAATAATTATGATTAAGTTACATGTCTATCTGTTACGTTTCTCTTATAAACTGGCAGTGGTGTCAAAAGTACTGGCATTCATTACTCAAGTAGAAGTATAGATACTAGGGTTTAAAAAGACTTTTGTAGAAGTTGAAGTATCAACTCAAGCTTTATACTCAAGTAAAAGTGTAAAAGTACTGGTTTAAAAAACTACTTAAAGTATAAAAGTAAAAGTAATGTAAGGGGAAAAAATGCCATTAAGAACAAAACTTAGGCCGCACCACAGGGGCCTATTGTGCACTACCCCACCTCCTCAAAAAACATTTTTCTAAAGGCCATAGGCCATAATGACTATAATGTTATATTAAAATGTTCATGCTGAAAAATTTGGGATGCACTAGGCTTCCTGTTTCAGCCGCATATATGAAAATACAAAAATGGTGTGCACATCCCAAACATCCAATTAGGACGCAGGTGCAAGACAACTAAATGATATAGACAAATAAAGAAGTGAAGTCTGAACACTGAAAACTACTGCTCCAGAGGAATTTAATCAAGCAACGTTTCCACCTTCAGGTCTTCATCAGCCGCATATATGCCCATTTAAAATGAACGCACTTTAGTACAATCCAAATACATTAAAGGACTAGAGATATGATGACTAGTTGCCAATAAGTATTGTCATAGTGCAAAAAGTCAAACTTCAGAGGCTTGTCATCAATAACTTGTGATTAATCAAAAACTAAAACTGAAAAAGAAATCATAATCCTGATACTTTCTTGATTGATAGCTTCTTGTATTTGGTACATACGTCTGCTATGTCCAGTGTTCGGGGGGTAACGAGTTACAAAGTTGGTATAGCCTACTTATCACAACATTGTCAATCGCATCGTCAATCGAAAACGCTAATTTATTCAAACGTCTCGCTACCGAACTACCTACAGTAGCTTAATTTGTGGAGGACGAAGAAAAAGCACTCATTTGGTAAATGAGCCAGTGAGAAATAATAAGTTTTAAGTAGGGTACAGTGCCTTTTCAATACTTTTAAAATGGTATCAGCTCCTAAACGGTGCCTGAACCAATACTTTAAAAAAAAGAACCACAAAAAAACTATGGATAACTTTAAAGAACATTACAAATATTTAAAATAAATCCATAGATTGTTGTGCAAGTTGTGCTTCCCTTAATCTAAGGCTAATAAATGTATTTCACAATCTGGGTCATTATTTAATACAAAACCACACATAATGTTTCTACTGTATCTCTGTCACTCACTCTGATATTTAGTTAAGATGAGTGCTTCTGTCACTGTCTTAAATCAGTTCTGTGAATTACTGTATGGTCATTCTTTATAAAGTAGCAACAATGTCGTTTTTAAAATACAGTACTGTGCAAAAGTCTTATGGAAAAATTAGTGTTTTCTCCCCAAAAAAGGTTTTAAGACAGTTATTTATATCTTTTGCTGTAGTGTGTCAGTAGGAAATATAAATTTGCCATTCATTTTAATAATAATCTAGTGCGATTTTGAATGCACAAGCAGTCTGAGAACGGCAAAATGAATGTTTGGAAATGTAAACTGATATTTTATACTGACAAACTACAGCAAAATATATAAATAACTGTCCGAACACCATTCTTTTAAGTGAAAATACTAACGTGTCTAAGACTTTTGCACAGTAGTGTATGTATAAAGTGCGTATGATTAAATTAAGTATATTTAAGTAAGTGTAATTAAAGGATGTGTTCGTTCATATGTGTTAAGGGTTAGATTTTCGTTGGAGAAAACGGCTGTGGTGTGATGAGCGAAAACTTTACAGATGAGAAACCGACTGCTACCTCGTGACCTTTTGTAAACTGTATTTATGACAAAGAACTGCACAGATATTCTAACAATCTATCGATAAACACACACCTTGTGTCCTCTGTTTGTTTAAGTGCGCATGCGCTGCTCCGTTCGCGGTCTGCGCCTCTGCGGATTGAAGAGCGCGCTGAAAGACGGAGAGGAGACCGGTCTGACGCTGGTTTCATGTGAAATTTAAGCTGACTGACTCTGAGGCGATCGGATACCGGTTCCATACCCAACCCTACTTTTAAGAAATATATTTTTTGATAAACGAACCCAAAAACTGTCTATGTCCTGGTTGGACTGTGATGTGATTTGTGTCACGTGCAGGTGCGATGGATCGCGTGTGGACCAATAGGGTGTCGGAATGGTATATGTTTATACTTCTCATCCAACCACAATCAAATTCACTACATCCGGATGGCGCGATTTATCTGGATAGGTTTTTTTTTTTTTTTTTTTGAATGATGACAAGCCGGAATGAAAACAAGCCGAAAATGAAATAGCAGTAACGAAGCTATTTTTAAAATGTAAGGAGTAGAAAGTACAGATACTTGCCTGAAAATGTAAGGAGTAGAAGTAAAAAGTCGGCTGAAAAATAATCACTCAAGTAAAGTATAGATACCCCAAATTTCTACTTAAGTACAGTAACGAAGTATTTGTACTTCGTTACTTGACACCTCTGTAAACTGGATACTTTATACAGAGTCTTTAATCCAGTTCTGGGCCACTTCCGGGGCCGTCATTCTTTGCGGTACTTGGGCAGAGGGAAAAGTCATTGTGTGGCCCGGATCTGGGCCAGAACACATTTACAAACTTTGAAAAGCTGCTGACGGTTAAATGTCATGATTCTATGTTAGATTTTAGGCTTGATTGTTCAGAAAAGAGCAACTAATGGAGGGAATATGTTTAGTGACTGTAGATGAACTCTGATTGCAGTAATCTGCATGTGTTCTGACATCAGACATGCAAATCTTGAAACCTGGTAACTGAAAGGTGCACTCATTCTCTTTACTTATCATCCATATTACTTTTTAAATAAATGGGACATAAAAAAAAAATAAATAAAACTTTTATTTTACATGGCATACACCACCTTAAAAATACAATCATTGCTGATAGCAGATAGCATATTTTTATAATGGTACTGTAAAATTTGGATATGATATATATATATATATATATATATATATATATACAATTGGGTCTGGGCTATATAAGGCTCAGGTGTGCCTCAGATTTGGGGATTCTGGTTTACTTAAGGCTGAGAATTGCCAACAGTAATAAAACCTGTTTTGGCCCAGATCAGGGCCAGCTTAGGCTGATTAACTGTGTAAGTCATTATAATCAGTAATTATGTCTCCACTGGATGCTACAAATGCCTCCAATGCAGTGGGTTTAATTGTTTTGTCTCGTCGTGATAGGACACACGGCATCACAGTATGGCAAGGAGCGTAACATTTCCGTCACAAGCTTGAGGTAATTGCCCAATCACAATGCACTGGATAGCTGGCCAGTCAGCGTACACCTCACTTTTCAGATTGATGAGCTTTGTAAAAATCGATGTGTTTCAGAAAAGCTGGGCATTGAGGAGCAATAATGTACATTATGTGGATAATTATGTGTTAAATGTTAAACTGCATAAATGGATTTCATTGCACCAAATACACAAAATAATTTTCTAAAATAATTAGCAGCGTCATATGACCCATTTAAATGTGTTTCAAGTTAAGAGAAGGCTAGTTAAAACGGTGAAGGTTGTGCCAAATAATAATCAGATATTCTCATTCTCTCCTGCTCTTTTTGCTTTATTCAGGCTGACTGGAGGGGGAGGCCCACCATCAAGCCCAAAACTAGGCTATGGAAGCGGTAGTGATCGAGGGCAAGGTGGTGACTTTGGCATGGGTGGCATTCAAGCAAGTGGAAACCCTTACAAAAAGCCAGTCCATGATGGACCTAGACATTCCCAGACTACTTCTTCACATCATTCTCAAATTCAAGCTTCATCAGGGGGCATGGGACCCACCCAAAGCCCTGGACAACATGCCTCAAGACGCAACCTCCAAGTGGACTTCAGCAGCAGTAGTGGTCGGAGAGGCCGCTCACCATCAGTTTCTCCCGATAGAGCCAGTGCACCAACTTCGCCATACTCAGTTCCCCAGATTGCACCAATGCCTAGCAGTAAGCTCTGTCCAGTTTGCAATACTACAGAGTTGACAAATTTTGATGGGTCACCAAACTTTAACAAGTGTACACAGTGCCACACTACAGTATGCAACCAGTGCGGCTTCAACCCCAACCCACACCTTGCAGGGGTAAGAATTTTGGATAAATGTGATTCTTACTAAATACTTGTTTATAAGTATGTTTTAAGCCTGGCTCAGACTACAGGATTTTTAGCCCGATTCAGCCCCGGAGCAAAAATCTTGTTGAGCACCTCGATCTGTCCTAATGTTCGGCGCGGATTATCTGGTAATGTGATGCGTTCACTGATCGAATCTCGCACCTACCGATCTGCTATCAATAATCGGGGCGATTATTATCAAACATGTTTGATATTTAAGATTAAATCAGGATGATGATGGCTATATGAGTACTTTCAGAGCTAATGCGCAAAACTTCAAAACAGCTGATGTGCAGCTTCGTTGGATAGTGGAGATAGAGGAAACTGTTTCTTGACATTTTGTAGTTGCCTGTATAATATGGCAAAACGCATCAAAACTGTAAGGAGAAAAAGAGAAGCACTTGAGTGAAATCGCCTCAGTATGAATGCACCGGGTGAATGCACAAAGCTAGCATGCTTAAAAAAAAACAAAAAAAAAAAATCAGTGACGATCTGCTGCGTGAGATCATGTGAGGCGCTCCCTCTGGCAAGATAATCTTAATAATATCTTGCAGTGTGTGATGTGCCACGATGTTCAAATCTTGTAGTGTGTGCATGCTTAATATTTGAGAGAAGATAATCTGCAAAGATTTTGCTCATGTGTGTACTCCAACAAGATTTCCAAATTGGTTATGATTTTAAAACTCCTGTAGTGTGAGCCCGGCTTTAGTTTATCAAGATTATCTTCTTAGAATCTTTTAGTTTAGCATGTGTGTTTTCTGTGGCATCCTCCTTTATTATGTTTTTCATTCAAATCATTGTCATTGACACTAATATATATATATTTTTAATTATTATTCCTTTTTTCACTTTATCCTTTATTATTCCAGGAAATCACATTGAGATATTGCTTTCTCTTCTTCCAGTGAGACCTGGTCAAGACGGCAGCACATAAAGTTTCATACAAAAAGAATCACAGAGACAGTACCAGTAATTACACAATCACAATTCATTAATAAAATCAGATCAAGAAGCAATTACAAGGATCCTTTAAATAATTATACAAAAGTCTTTTAAAAATACTCATTGTTGGAAGTGTGTCAAGATTAATTAAATTTTGCAATTCATTCCAGGCCCTAGGAGCATAAATGGAGAAAGCACCAAATTGTGACAATACCCTTAGAACTATTAACCAAATACAGGAACCTGATCTAATGCAACGACTATTTATATGGAAAGTTAAAAAATTAGAAATATAAGATGGTAATTTACATACTGTAATAGAGCCTTTATGATAAATAAGTACATATGTAACTTTCTCCTTTGATGTAAAGATAACCAACCTAATGATTCATACACAATACAACGATGCATCCTTGACTCTGCACCAGTGACAAACCGTAATGCTGCATGATAAACAGAATCTAAGTTTCTAAGTAAAGAAGTACCTGCATGCATTTATAAGTGATCACCATAATCAATTATTGATAAAAATGTACTCTGTACTAATTTATTGCGGGCCTTATAAGGGATACAATATGTATATTTTAAAAGCTAATCTTTCATCAATGCTAATACTCAGATATTTATAAGAATGAACTCTTTCTATAAGTGAACCATTCAAGGTTGTATTTGTCAAATCTGGTAACATAGTGCGACTGTGACTAAAAGTCATATACTTTGTCCTATTTGAGTTTAAAACCAATTTTAACTGCAACAATGAGTGCTGCATAATTGGAAAAGCATCCTGCAGTTGCTGTAAAGCTTGTTTAAAAAAACAAAACAAAAAACATGCTGCCATATAAATAATTGTATCATCCGCATACAAATGTATTTTAGCTGAGTCTATTCCATGACCTAAATCATTAATATAAACAGAAAATAACAAAGTTGCTAAAACATATCATTGAGGAACTCCAGTATTTACATGGAGAAAAGGTGAATTGTAATTTTCAACAGACACACACTCACTGAATGCATTCTGAAATTAATGTCTCTGTAACATTAATTTGTGATCAAGTGATTAAAAGCTTTGGACAGATCAATAAAAAAAGTAGCACATGACTTTTTACTATCTAGAGAAGTTATCTAATATAATTTGAGACTAATGTAGCTGCAGTAATGGTGTTATGTCCCATTCTGAACCCTGACTGATTATCCTTATCATTATCATTTTTTTTTAATTCATCGTTTATAAGTGATTCAAATATTTTTAATAAGAATGCCAATTTAGAAATAGGGCGATAGTTATTTGGGTTTGCAAAATCTCCCCCCTTTAAAAAATGGAATGACCATTGCTGATTTCCACATTTTTGGTATTTCGTTGGAGGTGAGACTTAAATTAAAGCATTAGTTCACCCAAAAATTATGTCATTAATAACTCACCCTCATGTCGTTCCAAACCAACAAGTCCTCTGTTCATCTTCAGAACACAGTTTAAGATATTTTAGATTTAGTCCGAGAGCTCTCAGTCCCTCCATTGAAGCTGTGTACTGTCCATGTCCAGAAAGGTAAGAAAAACATCATCAAAGTAGTCCATGTGACATCAGAGGGTCCGTAAGAATATTTTGAAGCATCAAAAATACATTTTGGTACAAAAATAGCAAAAACTATGACTTTATTCAGCATTGTCTTCTCTTCCGTGTCTGTTGTGAGAGAGTTCAAAACAAAGCAGTTTGTGATATCCGGTTCGCAAATGAATCATTCGATGTAACCGGATCTTTTTGAACCAGTCCACCAAATCGAACTGAATCGTTTTAAACGGTCCACGTCTCCAATACGCATTAATCCACAAATGAGACTTAAAGCTGCAGTCGGTAACTTTTGACGCTCTAGCGCTTAATAAACAGAACTGCTTGCATCTTGCGGGAGAACATCGTAGCCGGAACTACTTCTCTGTTTATGTCTATGAAGAATCACAAAGGTACTGGGTTACTCCGCCGCGGTACTCCGAAGCAATCGAAAATAGTCCGGATATAAACACTTATTATAGGTGCACCCTAGTGATTAATGACAGGCTAAAAACACAGTTTGGAAAATGGATTCATGGTGTACTCACTTATTATATACATTTTGTAAATTTTGAACACAAAAAAAAGTTACGAACCGCAGCTCTGATTGGTTGTTTCTTACCGGGAGCAGCTAATTACTGCAAATGGCAATAGGATGACTGGGAGGAGCCAGAGGAGCTTGATTCATATTCTACTGTGAGGACATAATGACAGGTTTCACAAATATGTAAAGAAATTTTTTTTTTTACAAAAGTTACCTACTGCAGCTTTAACTGTTAACTTTTTTAATGTGTCTGACACTCCCTCTGAGTTCAAACAAACCAATATCCCGGAGTAATTCATTTACTCAAACAGTACACTGACTGAACTGCTGTGAAGAGAGAACTGAAGATGAACACCGAGCCAAGCCAGATAATGACTCGTTCACGAGTCAAGAGCCGGTTGCATCGGTTCAGACGCTCTGTGTGTCGGTCTGTTTCACGCTGAATCACACATGCGCAGCATCATCAGCTCCTGGGTTCTCGAATCGGACACATCTGACAGAAACGGTTAGTCATTATCGGACTAAATCTAAAATATCTTAAACGGTGTTCCGAAGATGAACGGAGGTCTCACAGGTTTGGAACGACATGAGGGTATTTAAAGGGTTCATTTTTGGGTGAACCAACCCTTTAAATATAGTGGCTATAGGTTCAGCTACAAGATCAGCTTCCAATTGTAGAAAGTAAGCATCAGTTTTATCATTTCCTGGTGACTTTTTAGTATCTAAATAACCTAGTGCTTTATGAACTTGTGCTGTGGTAATGGCAATAATATTAAATGAATATGAAGTGCAGCTTTGAGCAAACTCAACAGATTCTGTAGAAGTATGAACACCCAAGTTAAGTAGACTCGGAGGTTCAATTGATATAAAATAATTATAAAAAATATCTGCAATAACTTCTCTGCCCTTAACTTCTGTGTGATTAACGTTTAAATTATTTGGGAAATTAGATACCAATTTAGTTACTAAAGCAGACTTGACTAGTTTCCAAAAGTTTACAGGATTATTTAGATTTCAATTTAGATTAGATTTCATTTTAGATTTCTTTTTTTCATAGACAAATAATAATCACACTTTGCACTTTTAATTAACTTTGTGCACTTGTTTCGTAATGCTCTATAAGAAATCCAATCCGTAGAATTATTTGATTTCTTTGCCTTGGCCCACGGAAGATTTATCTGTTTTATAAGAGTAGAAATGGTATCACTGAACCAAGGATCATCTTTACCAATTATTCTAAATTGTTTAACTGGAGTGTTTATCACAGATGGATAAAAATCTTGATCTGAAATGTAATTATTAATAAGATTCGGGAAGAGCGCGTCAGATACTTAACCTAATCAACACAGGTGGACCATAATCAAGTAATCAAGTAATCAATCCCATAGTATAAATATCGCTGACTTACCTCTATCCATTGACGGTTTATCAGTATCCCTCCTCCACCCCATCTCCTCACTTCAAGTTCACCTTATAATAGACGGGGAAGCTATAATGGCTATAGACCATTCCCGAGCTCGGAGCCCTTCCCCGGACAGCACGCCAAATACGCATACCATACCTCAGCTAATTATATGTAAGCGTGAACTAGTGAAATAGTCCCAGGCCAAATTAACATCTGGTATACAAGAAAAAACAGCCAAATCACTGAAATAAATATCACGTGAAAATGCTTGTTCATTAAAATGCTTAAAAACCCTTATATAAATAAACCATGTTGAAGATCTAGGAGTTTTACAATTCCTCACACAGACAATTGCACAGTGATCAAATTAAGTCCAATAAAGTCAATTTGCTCAAATCCTTTTGATTCAGCCAATTTGTTGAATTGATCAGCTGTATCACACAGAGATAGTCACAAACCTCCTTAAATGAGACTTTACAAGATGCAAAAGAACTTAAAAGGTTAATTCACCCAAACATTAGCCTGTGTTTTACTCAACCTCAAGGCATCCAAGGTGTATATGAATTTCTTATTTCAGACAAATCCAACTGGAGTTATATTCAAAATTGTCCTGGCACTTCTAAGCTCTATCATTGCAGTCGGTAGGGTTTTTTGTTCAACAGAGAGACGTTAAATAAAGTGCGCGCATCCATAATAAAATGTGCCTCACAAGGCTTTGGGGCATAAATAAAAGCCTCCTGTAGCAAATCCATGCGTTTTTGTAAGAATAATATCCATATTTCAAATTTAATAAACACTTTTCTCTCACTTCCAGTATCTGTCATATGTGGAAGGCGTTCCCAGTAGATGACATATGATGTATGCATCACGCGCGCCTCTGAGAAATGCTAGTTTGATTAGAGGAGCAAAGGAAGTTTCCTTACTTTAGCGAAGGAAAATTAGTCACCACTTGGCTTACATCGAAATCCTTTGACATTTTTCTTTTCAAATCCTTGACCAGCGTTTTGACTTGTTCTTTCTGCGTGTTCATCACTAATCACGCAATGCCGATGACCTACGCCATCTGCTCGGAACAGTGTCCACATACGACAGATACTGGAAATGAGAGAAAAGTCTGTATTATGTTTGAAATATGGATCGAAACTTCTCCTGAATATCCTACTAAATTCACTTCTATAATGCAAAAAGTTTGCACCGTGAGAAGGTAGTGAAAAATGTTGTATTTATTTGAAATCGAAATAGTAAATTTTAACATTGTGTATTCACTGTAATTCATAGACATTTAATGTGTCCTTGGTCAATTTTATTTTTCAAAAAACAAATTTAGAAATAAAAAGTGATACCAAGTTTTTATATTGAGTGTATATATGTTGCTGATTAATGCGCTAATATCTGTTTCCTCAATAGGTCAAGGAGTGGCTCTGTTTAAACTGCCAGATGCAGCGGGCTTTGGGAATGGACATGACAACACCACGTTCCAAGAGTCAGCAACAGATACATTCTCCTTCTCATCAACCTAAGGCTGACCCCATACCCAAGACCCAACCCTCAGTTCAACCCACGCAGCAGCTTCAAACCCAAAACCAGACACAGACGAAAATTCAGCCTCAGACTCAATCCCAAGCTTTCCAGAAACAAATGGGTCCTACTGGACCGTACCAGACTGGACTTCACAGTGGACCACAAACTGGTCTACAGACAAAAAAAGAACAACCACAAGCAGGATATATACAGTCAGGTTTCCAGTCAGGGTCCAAGGATACCCAGAGACAACGAGGTGAGGTATTGGGAACAAAAAGTCCCGAAAGGGTAGTCCAAACAGTCCGGATTCCTCATCCAGGGGCAGTGCCTTTACCTGGCTTAGCAAAGGCACAATCACAGTCTGATCTGGGGCGCAGCACTTCAGTACGGTTTGGGGGGCAACCCGATAAGACCCGAAGTGCTGGAAGCTCCCCGGCTCATCACCCACCATCCCACGAGGCTCCTCAAGATGGTTTAACTAAGCTGTTTGGTTTTGGGGCATCTCTTCTAAATCAGGCAAGCACCCTTATTTCTGTTGATCCTCTTCCTGGATCTTCACCGCACCCCTCGCCTGCCCGTACCCAGAGTGCCCAGGGGACAAAGGTGATCTTTAGTGATGCTAATGCTGGAGCTAGTGCTAAAACTGCAGCAGGGCTACCCAGCACTGCCAAAACAGGCCCAGGTGGAGTGTCATTACCCAAAGGTCCTGGAGCCCCTCTCCAAAAACAGCCTCTGCAGCAGCAGTCACCAGTGCACCATCAAAAAGGGTCGAAACAACAGCAGTCACCGGCACATCATCAAACAACACAGCAGGAGCAGCAGCAGCAGTCACCACAAAAGCAGCCTCCACCTCACCCAGTTAGTCAGAAACCAGATGTTACATGCCCCCTATGCAAGACTGCATTCAATGTTGGAACAAAAGAACCACCAAACTACAGGTCTTGCACCCAGTGTCATACAGAGGTGTGCAATCTATGTGGTTTCAATCCTACACCCCATCTGGTGGAGGTAAGGAGCTGCACAGATCTTAATCATAAACTGAATGTAATGGACTATTCTTTTTTTCTTCCCTCTGAGAATAACCTATTTCCTCTCTTTAATCTCATTTAAATCCTTGTTTCTCTCACTTAAATCATTTTTTCCCATTTAGATGAGAAAGCCTCTGCAGCTTTTTTCCCATTTAGATGAGAAAAAATAGGTTTTGATTCTTTCTTTCTTTATTTTTTAATTCTAAGTGCTAACCGAATTCCTTCCACCTAAAAAAAATGGACAAAAATAAGCTTTTCATTTTCTGCTGGCAGTAATGTGCATGGTGTGAATCATACTGTAGGTGATGCGTTCTGTGTTCACAGAGAGAGGACCAGACTTATGCATGGCTGTTGTTCTCTGTTTTTGAAGCACTTTCCAAAGCGCTGCAGTTTTATAAGCTGCTATTGATAATGCATGTGTCATGTTCTTGTTTTATGATGTAAGAGAGCCTGGCAATAACCAGTTTATCTAGATGACCTATAATGTGTCCATATGAGGAAGTGAAAGGATGTAGATATCAGACCTAGCAGTATGCGTAAGTCAAATCAACTTTATTTATATAGCGCTCTAAACAAAATACATTGCGTCAAAGCAACTGAACAACATTCATTAGGAAAACAGTGTCTCAGTAATGCAAAATGACAGTTAAAGGCAGTTCATCATTGAATTCAGTGATGTCATCTCTGTTCAGTTTAAATAGTGTCTGTTTTTATTTGCAATCAAGTCAACGATATCGCTGTAGATGAAGTGTCCCCAACTAAGCAAGCCAGAGGCCACATCGGCAAGGAACCAAAACTCGATCGGTGACAGAATGGAGAAAAAAACCTTGGGGGAAACCAGGCTCAGCTGGGGGGGTCAGTTCTCCTCTGACCAGACGAAACCAGTAGTTCAATTCCAGACTGCAGCAAAGTCAGATTGTGCAGAAGAATCATCTGTTTCCTGTGGTCTTGTCCTGGTGCTCCTCTGAGACAAGGTCTTTACAGGGGATCTGTATCTGGGGCTCATCTAGGTGTCCTGGTCTCCGCTGTGTCTCAGAGCTGTAGAGGTGCTGATCCACCATCTGGATATTTACTGGATCTGGGTGACTGCAGTGACCATCTGATCTGGAATAAGAGAGAAACAGACTAATATTAGCATAGATGCCAGTCTTCTAACGATGTAATGAGTACATTGTGTGTTATGGGAAGTGTTCCTGGTTCCAGTTCTCCTAATTAATGCAGCTTAAAAATCCTTTAACGGATTTGAATATTAGAAATGTGTTAGTGTGTTATGTGTAAGGCAGGTTAACGAGATGGGTCTTTAATCTAGATTTAAATTGACAGAGTGTGTCTGCCTCCTGAATAATATTAGGAAGGTTATTTCAGAGTTTGGGCGCTAAATATTAAAAGGATCTGCCTCCTGCAGTTGATTTTGATATTCTAGATATTATCAGATTACCAGAGTTTTGACAACGCAGCGGACGTGGAGGACTATATAGCAATAAAAGCTTGTTGAAATACTGAGGTGCTAAACCATTCAGGGCTTTATTAGTAATAAGCAAGATTTTAAATTCTATATAATGTTTAATAGGGAGCCAGTGCAGTGTTGACAGAACACTGTTCTAGTTGTATTTGGTTGTACAGTTGTTGTATCTTTTCATAGTAATTTTTATTAACACTTTACTTAAGCCTTTACATTTAATGCATTATAAAGGTATTTAGGATGTGTGCTGTAATGCATCATATCTTTTTTTTTTAAATAATTATAACCAAAGTTAAAATGCATTGCAATATTAAGTTTGTCATGTTTTAATGTATAATGTGTAGCAGTGAATGAGGTGAATGAGGTGAAGTGTTATAATGTATTAAAACTGTGGTTACAAATATTCATGAGATAATACTATGCATTATAAGGTGCATTATAGTGCATAATTCATGCATTACTTTTATAATGCATTATATATAAAGGCTTTAAGTAAAGTGTTACCTACGTTCTTAAAAATAAAGGTTCTTTATTGGCATCAATGGTTCCACTAAGAACATTTACCATCCATGAAACCTTTTCATTCCACAAAAGGTTCTTTACAGTGGAGACTGTTTCTTAAGATTATTAAAATGTTCTTCACACTAAGAAAAAAGTGGTTCTTTTGAGAACTGTTCACTGAAATTGGTTTTTCTATCGCATCACTGTGAAAAACCCCTTTTAGAACCTTCATTTTTAAGAGTGTTATTTTTTTTTACTACTTCTGTCTTATAATGTCTTATAATGTGTACCATTCTTGAAAGAGATCGCTTGGGAGAAAGAGGAATGCTTCTTGGGTACTGGCAGCTGGTTGGCTCAAAAGACCTTAAAACTGAATCTGCAGATGCACTCTGTCTCTCTAACTGTGCAAGTCGCATGTGTTATTGGGTAAAAGGAGTGATCCAGGTTTCTTTATATTTTGTTCTCTATTCTTGAATTTTTGGAAACATATCTCTCTTACAGTAAGATCTGTACCTCATGTAGACCTTAGTGTGAAAAATGTGCTTGTAATTGGTAAACAGTTTTCCTTTGATAATGATGCGCCAGTTTCATGAACAAACAAGCCTGTTTGTAACCATTATGAACAAGAAAAATTGGCCAGTCAACTGATTTGAAAATAGGTTTGGAAGAGTAATATTGGACAAGACAAGTGCATTATTATTAAATGGAATAAAGAAGAATTAAAATTAAAATTTTAGGAACGTTAATAAACCAATATTTGACAGGTTGTATTTGTTGTTGTTGCATTGTACTACATACTGTTTTAATGAGAGGTAGCACAAATCGACAGAAGTGTGTGAGTGTTGCAGCCTTTTGAAAGCCTTAAGCTTACCTTTTTTGTTGGGGCCCCCATTAGTGGACTTACAACAAGCAAAATTATCTCCTTACTTCATGCTTAGATCTGTTGTGAGCAGAAAAAAATGCACATATGAACATCATTTTGATGTTTTATGCATTCAAAATGCATAACCGCTTAAACTTTTTTTACAGAGAAAAATTTCAGAAAAACATGTTCTGATAGTTAAACTATCCCTGAACAATTTTGTTCATTTTGTTCATTTACACTGCCAGAGAATTCCTGCATGCTATACTTTCATTCACACACATCCTTCACACAAATTTGATGGCAACTACTGAATCAAAGCCAATTTCTTTTTTTCTTTTTCTGAATTTGTGTGTGTTTTTCATTATTTGTGTAGTGGACAGCACATTCCGGGGCCCAGTTTATGGTGGGGCCCCTCTCTGACCACAATAGTAGACAGAGATTTGCTATATTATGATCAGATCTTGGTCGACTAACATAAGCAAACTGTCCAACGCCTTCAGACAAAGATGCCAGGACAACAGCTAGACACCTCTTAGTGGGCAAGAAGTAGACCTTTTGTAGAAAGGAACTTCTCATTGTTCAAAATGCAGTTTCTACCCTTCCACCCACCAACAGACTGCCATAAAAAATAATTAGAACCTCTGGATGCATTAACAGTGGGAGAAACAAAGAGAGAGATCACAGAGTTTCATCCAAATCCATTCATAACTATGTTCTGAAACCTTACACTACAACTATGTTCCCAAACCTTAAACTACAACACACACATCCCATACTTATTCAGGGAAATAAGTATTCTCAGTGACAGCGATGTGTAGTGCAAGATCTTATACAAATTGGACAAATGAATGCATGCATGACAGTTCAATCTTTTTTACATCATGTTTGAACTTAATGTGTTCGTAACATTGCCAAATGTATTCTGGTTGTGGTTTGGAAAGTGAGAAATGCACTGGTAAAACATTAGTGACACTTTTCTAACTTTGTGTTTGGACTATGCAAATGAATTCCACAGGATGAAAGAAGGATGGGCCACACCGTGTCCCCCGCTCTGATAGAAACAGCTAATCACAGTATGGTAATAGAGAAGTGGCAGATTGTCTTAATAACATGAGATATTATATTCCTGATTGTCATGTCAAGTCATCTTTATTTTTGTAGCATTTATAATAATACAGATTGTGTCAAAGCAACTGTACAGCATGTATTAGGAAAATAGTCTGTAAATAATGCAAAATGACAATAGTAAACACTAATTTTTCAGCAGTTCATTATTGAATTCAGTGATGTCATCATCCAGCTCAGTTCAGTTTAAATAGAATCTATGCAATCAAACCACGATATCACTGGAAATATGTGTCCCCAGCTAAGCAAGCCAGAGGTGACAGCGGCAAGGAACCAAAACTCCATGGGTGACAGAATGGAGAAAAAACCTTGGGAGAAACTAGACTCAGTCGGAGGGCCAGTTCTCCTCTGGCCAGAAGAAACTAGCAGTTCAATTCCAGGCTGCAAAGTCACATTGTGCAGAGGGGTCAACTGATTCCTGTGGTCTTGTCCCGGTGGTCGACTGAGGCAAGGTCTTTATAGGGTATCTGAGTCTCATCTAGTTGTCTTGGTTTCCATTGACGTTCGGGCTGTAGAGGTACTTTCTAGGTGCAGATCCATCATCTAGTCTGGATATGTACCAGATCTGGTGGCTACCCTGACCTCGGATTAAGAGAGAAACAGACTAATATAAGCAAAGATGCCATTCTTCTAATGATGTAGCAAGCACATTGTGTGTTATGGGAAGTGTTCCCGGTTCCGGTGACCTAATTAATGCAGCCTAAAAATCCTTTAACGGATTTGAATATTAGAAATGTAGTGGACAAGTCGTGGCCTAATGGTTAGAGAGTCTGACTTGCAATCGAAAGGTTGTGAGTTCGAGTCTCGGGCCGGCAGGAATTGTGGGTGGGGGGAGTGCATGTACAGTTCTCTCTACACCCTCAATACCAATACTTGAGCAAGGCACCGAACCCCCAACTGCTCCCCGGGCGCCACAGCATAAATGGCTGCCCACTGCTCTGCATGTGTGTGCGTGCGTGCGCACTTCGGATGGGTTAAATGCAGAGCACGAATTCTGAAAATGGGTCACCATACTTGGCTGAATGTCACTTCACTTCACTATTGGTGTGTTATGTGTAAGCAAGGTTCTAACTGACATAGTGTGTCTGACTCCCAGACAATGTTAGGTAGGTTATTCCAGAGTTTGGGTGCTAAATAGGAAATGTATATTCCGCACGCAGTTGATATTGATATTTTAGGCATTATCAAATTGCCAGAGAGTTTTGAGAATGCAGTGGACATGGAAGCCTATAATGTAACAAGAGGTCATTCAAATACTGAGGTGTTAAACCATTCAGGGCTTTATACATAATAAGCAAGATTTTTAAATCTATACAATGTTTGATAGGTAGCCAGTGCAGTGTTGATAGAACCGGGCTAATATGGTCATACTTCCTGGTTCTAGTAAGAACTCTAGCTGCTGCATTATGGACCATCTGGAGTTTGTTCATTAAGCATGCAGAAAAACCACCCAATAAAGCATTACAATAATCTAACGTTGAGGTCAAAAACACATGGATTAACATTTCTGCATTTGACATTGAGATCATAGGTTGTAATTCAGTTTTTAATTAAGTAATATATTTTTGAGATGGAAAAATGCAGTTTTACAAATGCTAGAAACGTGGCTTTCTAAGGAAATTTTGCTATCACATAGCACACCTAAGTTCTTTACTGATGACGAACAACTGACCGAGCATCCATCAAGTCTTAGACAGTGTTCTAGGTTATTATATGCAGAGTTTTTAAGTCCTATAATTAACACCTCTGTTTTTTTCCATTATTTAGCAGTAAGAAATTACTTGTCATCCAGTTTTTTATATAGACTATGCATTCCCCTAGTTTTTCAGATTGGTATGTTTCATTGAGCTGCTGAGAAATATAGAACTGAGTATAAACACCATGTTTCCTGATGATATCTCCCAAAAGTAACATGTAAAGTGTAAAGAGTAATGGCCCTACTACTGAGCCTTGAGGTACTCCATATACCACTTTTAATCGATATGATACCTCTTCGTTTACTGCTACGAACTGATGACGATCATATAAGTATGATTTGAACCAAGCTATGGCATTTCCATTAATCCCAACAAAGTTTTCTAGCCTATTCAAAAGGATGTTGTGGTAAATAGTTTCGAATGCAGCACTAAGATCAAGTAGCTTTGGGTTATGATGTAGTCATTACCACGCCTTTAGTTACACGTGATTCAAATATCATAATGTAATTGTTGACGCGAGTATCCATCACTACACTATTTCACATCCCTAGTTTGGCAAAATAAAACCCCCATAAAATTCCCCATGTTTTCTTGCTTTCTTTCTTTCTTTCTTTCCTTCTCTTTGATAATCTGTTAAACTTGAATGTACAATACAGAACACAATGTGGAAGAAAAAGTTTTTATTCCTACCTGATTCATTGTGACTTTAATGCAGTTAATTACCTAAACTGTTTTCAAAAAACATTCACTGAATAATTTATTTTTTCATGTATTCACTCAATATGTTGTTAGCAACATTGTTCTTAGTTTTTTTAATTCATTTTTTCATCTGTGTATTGAACTTGAACTTCTCTGTTGTTTTGCAGAAGAAAGAATGGCTCTGTCTGAACTGTCAGACTCAGAGACTGATGTCTGGTGGACTTGACCCTCTTCCAATTCTACCTTCTTCACCCAGCCATCAACCAACAGGTTCACCTAGGCATCAACAACTTTCCAGCAAGCAGCAGCAAGGGCTTCAGACAATGTCACCACAGCAGAAACCTTTTGTTTCTCAACAGAGTGGTTTCTCTTCCCCCATAGCTAGACCAGCAAGCGATATAAAAACTTTTACACAGCCTTCTACAGCTACAACACCTCCTGTGTCTACCACTACTGCATTCATTGGTGAAAAAGAGAGAAAGGAAACTACACCCAAACTAGATAAAGTGTCTGACCCTGGCAACAGAGACAATAAACCAACTCAAAAAAGAGGAACAACAGATTCAGTACAGACACATTCTAAAGATGGAAAGAAAGAATTACAGAGTATTACCAAATACTACGAGGTAAGTCATCGGGTCATAGTAATTTATCATTTTGCAAATTATATATTTACGTAAATAAGGAGTGTAAGAAATATTGAATATTTTTAAGAGACCAAAGTGAACATGCATATATTTTCAATGCTTAATGCATTATATTATCAGATTTTCAATAAAGTTGAGTGTGTAAAGTCAAGTACCTTGCAAGTAGATGTTATGTGCTATCTCCTTATATAAAGTATACTGGGCATTCCAAATAGTCATAATTTTCCTTATGCTTACAATTTGATTCCTCCCTAGAGAGAAGGGGCCCTTTTGTATGTCTGACCAGATGTTTCTCATAGTTTGGGCTGTATCCCATAATGCATCAATTTGACTAATGTCTTCACCACCTTGAACCTCATAATCAGTTTTTCTACGAGTTTTGATTATCATTGTTTCTATTGAGTTGATATCATTGTCATTTTTGTTCAAAGGTTGAAAAATCAATTGAAGGGAAGTCAGGTTGCTTTCTATTGTTTGAGTTTGGGTTTGCATTATTAGATGCATTAGGCATAGGATGGTCTTCAGATAAATTGTCAGACTTATTATCTGTCCTCTCCAGTTCATCTGACAGAAAGAAAAAAGCTCTTTGTGGATCTTTTTTTGAGCTCTCGGCAGTTTGCACTTCATCATGTGTCTCTGGTTTTTCCTCATTGCTTTATCCTGCATTGTCTGGTTGTCTGTTTTCCTTTCTTTTTGCATTTCCCGTTGGAACTCAATGGTTTACAGTGGTTTCGATGACACCAGGTTGTGCTTCCCTCCACTTGGAATGCTGTTGGAGTAGCTCTCACCACTTTCTATGGTCCTTCCCTCCTAGGCTCATTCCACTTTCTCTGGAATACCCTCAGATATACTTGGTCACCTGGAACAACTGGACAGGCAGTCTCCGATTCATCTCTGGGCTCTTTTGTTTTTCCTGAAAATAGATAGCTTTATGTATGGCAGTTAATTTCTTCATATAAGAGCAAAGTTCCATTTGTAATTGCTCTAGAGGTGGTCCTTTATAGGGACCTCTACACAATGGCACAGGCATTGTGTATTAAGTGCATGTTCCTGTTAGTTTGCAGGTGATAGCTCATTAGTGCAAGAGGTAATGCATCAATCCAATTAAGTTTAGTACTCTTACATATTTAGTTTATCCTGGCATTGATAACTCCATTATCTCCTTCAACAGACCCTTTGTGATTGAGGTCTGCAAATGCATCCTAGTCTCTGTTTTATTCTCAATTGTTTTCAATACTTGTTTCACAGTTTTTTGTGTGAATGCTGACCCATTATATGAACTTATTTCTGATGGAATTCCAAATCTAGGAATTCCCTCTCTTGTTAGAAATTTAATTAACGTTCCAGCTCCTAGATTTGCTGATGGTACTGCCTCCACCCATCTGCTAAATCTGTCTATGATAACAAGCATGTATCTTTTGCCTTGTTTTCACTTTATCATATCCACATATTCAACTACTAGATGTTTGAATGGCCCTTCAGGTATTGGAATATGGCCTATTGGTGTCGCTATCCCTTTCCTTGCATTGTATTATAACTGTGAATGTGCATGCTGGTTAATAGATGCATATTTGAAAATTAGTCTTTAAAATTTAAATTATACAGACGATGGCGCCTGTGTGTTTGGCATGCCATTTGCAGCTCTCGTGTTTTCTTCTCTTTCTGTCTGATGTGTTGTTTACCTGCTGTACGCGGCTGGTGTACGCCCGTCAAGCTCTCCTAGACATCCGCATCTCCGTTGGGGATTCATACGCGAACTTTCACACCATGGACGTGGAATGCCCACTTCACAAACCGTACGAGCCTCCCCAAACTATCTTCCTGCACGATATCTGCCGGTGGCCACTAAACACCGTGCGGAGAAAGCGAAGGAGGAAACGAGGTTGCCGCGGAGGTTACATGACGAAACTGAAAGCTTATTTACAAGCTGACATTTCGTTTGGACGCAGATCTGTAGCATGGCACCCGCGGGACGCGGTTTACCGATGTCTTCGTCCTGTTTTCCCTCTACATCTGAGTCTTGCCACTCAGGTTGATCTCCACAGTGTTGGCCGACGTGCCCGGCGAAACGGAGTAAATCACATAAATCTGCGCTCATTGAGAAAAGCGTCGTCATCTCACGTGTCTATACCTCCACCTAAGTTGGCGCTAATAAACGCCCGCTCCATGGTGAATAAGACCTTTTTATTAAACGACTTCTACTCATCACACAACTTGGATTTTATGTTCATCACAGAATCATGGATAAAGGTCGGTGATTTAACTCCCTTATCAGAACTGGTTCCAGCAAACTTTAAATTTTTTAACTCTCCTCATCCTAATGGGGGTGGGATTTTAACTATTTTAAATAACTCTCTCTCCTCACGCTGCCGGCTGTTCCCTGCAATGGCCTTCCCCAGCTTTGAAACTCAGCTTCTCCACCTAGATTGGAATGGTCCCATCTGTATAGGGGTGATATACCGCCCTCGACTCTTCACTAAGGATTTTATACTCCAATTCACTGAGTTCATTGGCAACATTGCCACAAACTATGATCGCTTCCTTTTGTTGGGCGACTTCAATATTCATGTCTGCTGTCATTCAAACTTCCTGTCGCAGGAGTTTCTTGACTTAATAGATGCTTTTAACCTACTGCAGTGGGTCAAAAACTCTACCCACACTCAGGGCCACACACTGGACCTTGTGTTATCTTATGGGATTGATGTCACTGATATTGTTATCTCTGATTTTCCTCTCTCTGATCACAAGCATATTTTATTCTCACTGTCTCTTCTGGAGCGTTTTCAACCCACTACTGATCCTGTTATGTCACGGTTCTATTCTTCTCAGTTCAACACAAACTTTGACTTGTGCTTTACTGAGCTATGCTCTCACTGGCACTTGGACCAACCTTTATCTGACCTAGATGCAGATCAGCATCTTAGACTTTTAAATTCTGCCTGGCTTAAAGTAGAAAACGTGACCTAAACCAAAATCAGATCTGTGGCAAAATTCTGACACTCGTCTCCAAAGACAAATATGTAGAAAGGCCGAACGCAAATGGAAACGGGACAGGCTAAGTGTCTCCTTCCGCATGTTCAAAGACTCACTTACAGCTTACCAGAACACTGCTAAATCAGCTAAAGCTGCATACTTCTCAAACTTAATTGAATCCAATCACTCTAACCCTAAGGTCTTGTTTTCTGTCATTCATTCTGTTTTAAACCCATCTGCTAAATTTTCTGTTGCCTCAGATGCTCTATGTGAAGGCTTCCAGAGATTTTTTAGTAACAAAATTACTACATTAAGGACCAGTATCTGCCCTAAATTAACTCTCCCCCCTATTATGCCGCGTACCTCCTGTGTTTGGGAGGCTTTTGTTCCCATTAACCTCCAGAAACTGAAGGATGTGAGCGCTAAGCTCAAACCTTCATTCTGCCCAAATGATATCATTCACCCGAGATTTTTAAAATTAATCACCAACACGTTGGGTCCAGGTATGGTATCCCTTATTTACAAGTGTCTAAGCACTGGATATGTTCCGGCCAATCTTAAAGTGGCTACGGTCACTCCTTTGCTCAAGAAGCCTTCACTGGATCCTTCTGTTTTAAAAAATTACCGGCCCATCTCTGTCCTACCTTTCATTTCCAAGTTATTAGAGAAAACCGTGTTGGATCAGTTCCAACACTTTTTGTCAAAAACTGTGTATATGAGGTCTTTCAATCTGAGTCCGCTCTCCTGCGAGTGCTAAATGACATTTATCTCTCCACTGACTGTGGAGACACTGTGGTTCTAGTTCTCCTAGATCTGTCGGCGGCTTTTGACACCGTTGACCACCCTACTCTGTTAGCTAGACTGGAGACGTGGGTGGGCATAAAAGGCTCTGTCCTGTCATGGTTCCAGTCTTACCTTACTGACAGAAAGTTTTTTAGTAAAAATGGGAAACTTTTCCAGCCCCATGGCACCCCTGAGATGTGGTCTTCCACAGGGCTCTATTTTGGCTCCCTCTCTATTTTCTCTTTACATGCTACCGCTGGGCACAATTTTTAGGAAACACTGTGTATCTTTTCACTTTTATGCAGACGACACCCAAATTTACATTCCAATCAAGCGCAATAATCCTGCAGCACTAAACTCTCTTCATTTATGCTTAGAGGAGGTGAAGGCATGGCTAGCTCAAAATTTCCTATCCCTTAATGATGATAATACCAAGGTCATTGTTTTCAGCCCGAGTGAAAGGTCCCAGTGCACATGCCCAGACTTGGGTGGCCTATCTCCCTTTAAATCTACAGAAGTGCGGAACTTAGGTGTTCTTGTTGACCAGTCTTTAAAGTTTGATAAACACATCTCATCTGTAGTCAGTTCTGGTTTCTACCAACTTCGCTTACTATCTAAAATCAAAGGCTTTCTCACTCCAATAACTCTGGAAATGGCGGTTCATGCTTTCGTCACGTGTCGACTGGATTATTGCAACTCACTATATTGCGGTATATCAGATTCTCAAATCTCCCGTCTTCAGTTAGTCCAAAATGCGGCGCCCAGACTCATCCATAATTGTCGCAAATATGACCTTATCTCTCCCATCCTCAGATCTTTACATTGGTTACCAGTCCGGCAGAGAACAGATTTCAAAATTCTTCTCTTTGTCTTCAAATCTTTACACAACCTAGCACCAGTTTATCTCTCTGAACTTATTCATCCGTACATTCCGTCCAGAAGTCTCAGATCCCACGACCAGGCGCTGCTGGTAGTCCCTCGTGTCAGACTTAAGTGTAGAGGGGAGCGTGCTTTTGCGGTGGCAGGGCCTTGTCTGTGGAACACCATGCCTCTAGAGATCAGAACAGCTCCCAACCTCTCTGTTTTTAAGTCTCTGGTCAAAACTTATCTATTCTCGTTAGCATATTGATTACTTATCTTAGACTGTTCTTATTATTTTACATTTGCTTCTTGATTTTATAATTAATCTTAGCTTAGTTGTTCTCTATGTGCTTATGTGTGTTTTGCCGCTTTTATTTTTATATGCTTGTTCTGTAAAGCACTTTGGTCTGTCTAGTGTGGCTGTTTAAATGTGCTATATAAAAAAATGAACTTGAACTTGTATTTGGCACACACTTCACATGTTTACAAAAATTTATTCACCATTGCATATAAATAAGGAGACCAATATCCTTGCTGTTTAATTTTTCTTACTACTTCCCCCCTTGTGCAATGGTCAAAACCACGCACATCTGTAATGAGAAAATTCTAAAGTGAAGTAAGTGCAACAATGTGTCCTTCATTTCACTGTAAAAAATGATTTGTTGACACAACTTGACTTGGTCAAGTCATCTTATTGCATTGACTCAGTTAAGTTTAGCCAACATTAGGAGTTAAGTTCACTCAACTTATATGTATTTGTTGAAATAACTTGCAGTAAATTGGGCCAACGTACTGTATCAATTAAGCATTTAGATTTTTTTGTCAACTTAAGTCAACTTTAAGTCAACTTAAAAACATATTGTTTGAACTTAATTTTTCATGTTTTCACAACCATTAACCAAGTCTAATTGACATAAAATAGTAATTTTTCATCAACATCACAACTTAACTTTTTGAGTTTACTAGACTTCATTGCTTGCTTTGACAAGAAGTTCTAGATATCTACCCTGGAACCAGATTTTTAAATGAAATCAACACAGCTGCAAAATTGAAACTCTCAGCATTTATTTTTTAAACAGATGCACTGCACCCAATAACTATTAGCTTGCAAAGATATGAAAACATCACAAGAAAAACCCTCACATATATTCAGCTCACACAAGCATGTGCAAACTTCTTTATGCACAGACCCATTCTTAGAGAATAGTACAAATAACTCTCCTTGTCACTATCAGATATTTTCATTGCAGGAACAGAGTACATGAAGAATTCACTATAAGCTGTTTAACAACTTCAAATAAAATAGTGTGTTCAATTCCCAATCAAACGTCAAACATGACAAGGAAAGAAGCAGGACAAGGTAACAAGAAAACAGTCTGTTTGAAATTCTTTTTAGAATACCAATGTTAAAATATACAGCTCACAGAAACACGTGCAAACTTCTCTATGCACAGACCCATTTTAGAGCCAAAATAGTACAAATAACTCTCCTTGTCATTATCAGATATTTTCCTTACAGGAACAAGTGTACATGAAGAATTCACAATAAAAGCTGTGTTGAAAAAATTCACATTAAACTGTCTAAAAACAGTGTCTTCAATTGTAATTCGTGTAATTCGTCTGTAATTCGTCTGTTTGAAAAAAAAAAAAATTAAAATAAATAAAAAAAAAAAAAAAAAAAAATTCTAGAATACCAATGTTAAAACGTATAGCTTAGAGAAACACGTGCAAACTTCTCTATGCACAGACCCATTTTAGAGCCAAAATAGTACAAATAAATCTCCTTGTCATTATCAGATACTTTCCTTACAGGAACAAGTGTACATGAAGAATTCACTATAAAGCTGTGTTTAACAACTTAAAATAAAATAGTGTCTTCAATTCCCAATCAAACGTCAAACATGACAAGGAAAGAGAAGCAGGACAAGGTAACAAGAAAACAGTCTGTTTGAAAAACAATTCAAGAATACCAATGTTACACTTAAAACAATGAAATCTAAATAACAATGGTCTTAATATTTAAAACAGTGTAACAGTTTAAGTGCTAATAGTAGCAAGAAGGAGAAAATAGTTTCTTATCTCAGCAACTTGCTCTTCAAAGAGTGTACTCTTGCGGTGCATGAGTCTGATCCAACTCCAATGAACAGGCGCTGTATCACTTCAAAAGTGAATTTTAATTCCTTTGGGTAGTCAAGGTTTAATGCATACACCAGGCCCATCAGGTTCAGAAAAGCATTAGGTACGTCACTCAAGTGACGCATCACCACTTCTTCCTCAATCACCAGGGCAACGTCATTGTAGAATTCTGGGAGAGGCTCAATCACATTTTCCACAACCACTAGGATTCCGATCACCACACCCTTGATCACATCTTCTTCACGGTCACTGGGCTTTGTAGAATGAAAACAAAATTAAGGTACTATTACTTAAAACCAATTTCACAAACAATTTAAAGTCCCCACACCCCTGCAAATTAAGAGATCTAAATGTTCAATTTTCCCTTGTTTAGCCTTAAAGGTTTCAGCTTACCTCACATATCTTCATGAATTTAGAAGGAGTCTCTCGCATATACCACGGCAGGCCAAGCAATGCTGCAGTCCTCATTCTTTGGTTTGTTGTCTGTAAAATATAGAATGGTTAAAGTACCTGCTTTATTGGTTCAATCCTTTGTTTTTCTTTTCATTTATCCTTTCACCCCTCCCTGTCTTGAAAAATAAAAACATTAATTTCAAATATGTACACTTGTATACTTTTGTTGTAAATATAATGTGGAACAACAACTGTTGTTTGTTACCTTTTTGTTCAGCACCAAAATAAGATTTAATAGTGGATGTAACCAGCTCATGTCACTTAACCAGGAGTGTCTAAGGCTGCTTTCACACTGGGATCGTTTGTTGAGGTCTTATGGACTCCGAGCCCGATTGTTTCCGGCGACCCCCGCAGCGTTGCTCTGGTTTCACACTCAACTGGATTCTATCAAACCCTGGTGCGTTATTACGTCATCACAAACGTGCATGACGCATGATAGAGAACAGAACGTGGGTCAATATATTATATATTATATATATATATATATATATATATATATATATATATATATATATATATATATATATATATATTAGGGGTGTAATGGTTCACAAAATTCACGGTTCGGTTCGATACGATACACTGATGTCACGGTTCGGTTCGGTTCGGTACGTTTTAGATACAGCAAAATGTAAAAACATCTCAACTTTTCAGAATGCTGCAAGCGCACCGCGGGTCATGTGACAAGAACTAACCAATCAGCTTCATCCTTTCCCGTAACAACGTTGAAAACTCAGCCAAGATGAAGGAACAGCTGTTCACAGTTGTATATGGATTGCAATTTTGAAATAAATTTAGTAGCAGAGCTACTGCAAGCGATTTTTAGAGCTTGCAAATCCATTTATCATTCGCTGAAATTTCCGCGTCTCATGGAGAGAGCACGTCATTGTTGCTTAGCAAAGACAGACGCCTCATGAGCGCTTCTGCCCGAGCGCTTTGGAAAGGAGGAGAAAGACGCGCTTAGCGTTTTCCACGCGTTTTTAGGCGCGATATGTGAACGGCCCCTAAGGCGCTCGCTCACTCAGCACGCGCTGAAGGCTCGTTGCAAAATGTCTAATGCATTTAACAGACCAGAAATATAAGATCCTAAAATAACCAACAGGTCTGGTGTGGGTGCACTTTGGATTCCCTGTAAGCTATAATACCGGTGTCTAAATGCTGCAGGGATAGTTTGTTGCGTGCTTGTTTCTCATTTTTTTCGTCTTTTCCCAGATACTGACACAATAAGGTGATGTCAGCGTAAATGAGTTGACATGTTTCAAGTATTCACGCTGGTGTTTTTTTTTTTTTTTTTTTTTTTTTGTATTCCCGCTGGTGTACCCTGTCATGTTGCAGATGCGACATACCGTTGTTTTTTTATCCACCACTCTCTTGCCATCACCATTATAGCTTAAAGGGAATCCAAAGTGCACCCAAACACCAGACCTGTTGGTTACTGGAGGATCTTCTTTTTTCTGGTATGTTAAACACATTGGCCATTTTGCAACGAGCCTTCAGCGCGTACTGAGTGAGCGAGCGCCTGACTGAGTAGTAACATAAACATATAAGTTGGTGTTTTTTTCTTCTTCGGGAGTGTCAGGGGCGTTGCCTGTTACGTCGTTTGGGTTATTGGGCTACCTTGTTGAACGCATATCATTATATTTCTCTTTTTTTTTTTTTTTTTTTTTTTTTTTTATATAATGAATTAGTCCAACGAACCGTTCGGTATACATAATGCGTACCGCGTACCGAACCGAAAGCGTCGTACCGAACGGTTCAATACGAATACGCGTATCGTTACACCCCTAATATATATATATATATATATATATATATATATATATATATATATATATATATATATATATATTTTTTTTTTTTTTTTTTTTTTTTTTTTTATTAATTCAGTGCTATTATGCGCAGCTGAGTGAACACAGGTTTACTGTGTGTGTGATGCATAAGGTGGTTTTCCGCTGCTTGCAAACAAACTCTTTTGAGGAGACAGTGGATTTCCAAATTTGTTGTCCTGATTCCACACGCTATGCACGAACACACTGAAGGCTAACTCTCGCTCGTATCCAAGGCAAATCATCAACACCATCATCCCTTACATGTATTATATTTAACTAAATGCATCATAATAAGCTTTAAACGCTTATAATACATGTAAGGGATGATAGTTATCCCTTTGATAGGGTGTTCGTGCATAGCGTGTGGAATCAGGACAACAAATTTGGAGATCCACTGTCTCCTCAAAAGAGTTTGTTTGCAAGCATCGGAAAACCACCTTATGCATCACACAGACAGTAAACCTGTGTTGTTCACTCAGCTGCGCATAATAGCACTGAATTAATAATAAAAAATTATATATATATATATATATATATATTGACCCACGTTCTGTTTTCTATCATGCGTCATGCACGTTTGTGATGACGTAATAACGCACCAGGGTTTGATAGAATCCTGTTGAGTGTGAAACCAGAGCAACGCTGCGGGGGTCGCCGGAAACAAATCGCGCTCGGGCTAGGACCGCAGCAAACAAGCCCAGTGTGAAAGCAACCTAATTCTGCTCCTGGAGGGTTAGATGGTTGGTTTAACTCCAACCTGATTCAACACACCTGCCTGGAGGTTTGTAGTGATCCTGAACAACTTGATTAGCTGGTTCAGGTGTTTAATTTGGGTTGAAGCTAAACTCTGCAGGATGTTAACTCCCCAGGAGCAGGATTGGACACCCCTGCCTTATATTCATTGGGGTTGTAACAACACTTTAAATTATTTTAAAGGTTAGGTTACCAAAGATGATTAAAGTCATTTAAAGTCATAACAATGAAAATTAACAATGGCTAGGCTGTTAAGATCTATAAAGGACAACTCATGTTGCCCATTTTAAAAGTTTTAAAATTTGTGTAAGGAACTGATCATATCATTTTTGATATTACTACAGCATACTACAACAAAATCAAACCTCATTAGTTCTTCTGTCATGCCATTTGATCAAAAGACTGGCAAGAACCAATGAGGCTTGATATTTATGTAGTAGCTAATACAATAAAACATCATTGTAAACAAAGACTGACATTTTTATGTTTTCATCATACAAAGACATTGTATGATTTCAGAAGACTTTGAATATGACATGGAAATTGAATATGTTACTTTTTAGATGCTTACTCTGAAGTCATTGTATGAAAAGATGTCACTATCAATAGGTTTATGATGTGAGTAGTGAGTAAGTGAGTAAATGATCACAGAATTGTCATTTTGTGGAGAGAAAGACTGCTTTAAAATAAATTGACTCACATTCTTATCAAGGCTCTCCAGTATTGAAGTCATTTCTGGAATGTCCTCATAACGCTTTGATCGGAATAACTGTATCAGCTTTGAGAGATGACCATCTAGGCCTTCCAAAAAGGACTTGCTCAGATCCTTTGACACAAGCCTGGTGAATTCTTTGCTGATCTATGAAAACAAATACATTTACAAATTGAACAAAGATCTCAGGGACAGTCTTAAAACTTTAACAAGTTAAAAAAAAAAAAATCACTTAACATAATCTTAGGATATTAAGTTTGCCCATATCTTTCTAATAGAACAGCACAACTTTCACAGCCCAAGATTTTCTGATTAATTCAAAGCACACAGAAACAAATAAACACAATTTACCTGTCTCTCAGTGAAAATTGCTGGCCATCGGATTTTCATTAGTGACACTGGTGGCTCCTCATCAACGACTTCTTGCCTTCTCAAAGAATACGTGCTGCTCATAGCAGCATCAACAAATGTAATGTCTGGAGTCCTCTTCATCATCTCCACAGCCATTTGCTCTCTTTCCTTTTCTAGACTTTCCCGATCTTTGCCCTGAGGTAGATCTGGTAGAAAATTAGTTTCACAGCGTCTTGGTTTCTTGACTTTGTTTCGCTTTCCTCTTGTCTCCCCAAGACCTCTCCTTTCAGAATTCACTTTCAGTTCCTGACAACCAGCATCTCTTAGCTTTTGTCTGTAGTTGCCCATTTTAAACTTCAAACTAATTTTCCACCCATACCACCCAGATGTGGAGCTTGGCTCTTTGAGACAGGGGTGTTTTTCAATTAAGGCAGCCGCTACACTCTCAATCTCTTCATTCCCAGGATAGGCTTTGTATGAGTATATATTTTCTGCGAGTTTCTCAAGAATTTCAATCTTAATGTCTCTGGGAATTGACAGAAGTGTTCCATCCTTTCGAAATGCCTCATTACCTTGTCTTAGCCTCAGCTCCACATCATAAGTAAAAACAGGGATGGGAAAGGTTGTTGGCCATGGCTGCGAACGGGCGGCAGATAACTCTGAATGGATGCTGGGTGAAGAAGTTGATGGAGATGACGATTCACCTAAAATTGTAGTGTCTAAACTGGAGTCTGACAATGTATCTGAAAAAGTGAAAAGGACCTTCAGTGTCACCTTGTCTTTGGGCAGATCAGCTACGCAGGTAAGGTTACAGAAATCATGGAAGTCTTCATCTTCATATTGAAGGTCAAAAGAATCTTTTAGCTGGAGCTTGCTTTTGAGTTCAAGCTTGAGGCCATCAACAGAATCTGGAACAGGATCAATTCTAACTTTTTGAATGTTCTGTGGGGAGATGATCACGCGGAACAGCATTTTGAAATAGGAATAGAAAATTCCAGGGTTTCTCTCCAACTGGGTAAAAAGTAAAAAGATGTTATTAATTTGATTGATGATTACATATTTTAATGTGAACACCTAAAAAAAAAAAATCAAATGTACCTTAGTGAAGCAAGAAGGTTTTTGGTGTGATATTTAACTTGCCAGCTCTGACATAAGGATAAAGTGGATGGTATCCATTAAGCTCCTGGTGTTCCACAACCTGCAGTTCTGAAGTGCAATAACTCGTTAGCTCATAACTTCGCAAATGCTCTATGTACCAGGCTTTGAAGGGTTTGAGGATGAATGACACTTTGTTGTTCACAATTATCATTTTAACAATCTCGCCAAAGTCGGGCAGTCCACTGGTGTGCCCTACAGACAAAAACATTCCTTCCGAGTACTTGGTACCATAGATGCATGCATGGGTTGAAAGAAGTACAGTGTTTATGTTTCCATATTTATGCTCAATGGCCTGCCTCACTGAACGTTCAAGTGTGTCAGGTGAAACGACAGCAACACGTCCTACTTCTAGATCAGGTTTGAAAACACTTGGCAAATCCAAGAAGTAAGCCAAAGCAAGCTGATGCTTTTTGGCCTGAGTGAGCAAGACATTCTTGAAGTTTTTACTATCATGTACAACTCTCTTAAAGAATTTGTGCTTCGCCTCAAAACGAATAGTCCAAAAATCTGTCAGAGGCCCAAATCGACGAATCATCTCAGGATAGTGTTCCAAGAAGTGATGTTTGGGGAGAATATGGAAATCTGGGAAACACTCTTTGAGCAAGCACCTGTGTTCTGAGATTTTGGACTCCAAGTAGCACAATGTCTCATCAGAAAATTGTCCAGTAGCTAGGAGCTCAACAATATCTTTCAGATCTAGTAAGATTTGCCAAGTTTTGTCTCCTTCTGGTACTCTGTGACCCATCATCAATGACAGTAGCCTTAACAGAGTCCAGTTTTCATGGCAGTTTCCACCAATTGAATGTTTTGACACAAAAGTCTTTGAAATTTGTTGTGGTTTGTTTGTTTTGTCAGTAAACTTGAAAGGAAAAGATTTGATGACAGCATTAAGGTCATCTAATGTGAAGTACCTTTTGGAAATAAAGGACTTTATGCAAAGACTTAACTCTGTTGGTACTATACCTTCAAACAGGTCGTGCATAAAATCGGGAGGAAACCCTTGAACTGTCTGAAAATAATTCAGTTTCTCAAGAACACAGTCTCTCTTTACTCCATTCAGGGAAACCAGTGAATTCATCTTCAATTCATCAAGGGTGTGTTTGTGAGTTTCAATCGTCCTGAGTGGAAACACCCCCTCTCTGACTTCATGCAAGTCAATATCCTTGCGACTAGCTAGGCAAAATCTGCAGAATTTATCTACATTAAAATTTTCTTGGAAGCCAGCTAGCGAGTGGGCCCCCAAGTTGTCCGCTGACACATACAACACAGAACCCTTGACACTTGTTCCCAGTTTTTGAACATACAATCCTTCCTCTTCAAGGACTTGAATGTCCTTAATGAGTGGTTGAAAAATGGCATCATAGCCATAAATCTTTACATCACTGCTATTACACAGACAAGCCAGATAAATTGATTGTACCGAAGACCTATACTGTGCTGGCAAGTTTGATATTAACCAATACACTGCACAGACCTTATGCTTTTTTTTGGATGTGCCCAGTGGGTTACATACCTCATAGTCATCTATATACATCCCAAGTGCAATGTTTAGACTCTCTGAGGAGAGCAAAGGATTCCCTTTGCAGCACAGTCCATCTCTGTATGTTTTAATCTGACCGGACTGGTCAGCAGTTTCCTGCAGGATTTTATCCAAAATGTCATCACGGTTCAACAACTCAGTCAAAACTTCCAAAATTGGAATATAAACAAACTTTCTTTGGGAGGACGATTCTAACAAATATTCAACTGGCTCAATTACTTTGAAGTTGTCCTTGTAATAAGCAACCCATTCTCACTCCAAAGGCGTCAAAAACCGAAGCATGGTCAAGCGCCCCTAGCGTCACTTTTATGACGCCAAATGTGCCTCTCGGCGTCGAATATCGAAGCACTACGACCTTCATTGCTTTCAATGGGAAACTTTTGGCGTCAGAATTCGACACGAGGACATGAGATGTTTATCGCTATGAAATCACGTTCAAGAAGTCTCATTCAGCACACATCGCGATACTTGCTATCAGTTCCACAGTTTGGGTGAGTAGTCGTATATACGCTCTTTTAATGCCTTTTATAAAATGTATTCTGTCTTATTTATTAATCAGATTAGTGCCATATGTTTAATCGCTGTATTATATCGGTCATCCGCGGCTGTCTTTGAGTTTCATTGCGTTTAAATAAATGAACACAGCTGCTAATTAGTCTGATTAAACTCTATCTGTCACGTGACGTGCCCTAGACCTTCGATCCGTTTTATATTATTATTAATTTCAGGATTAATGATGTAAGTTGTATTTGTAGTAAAATCATGGTAATCACGACACTTACAATAGTAATAAATGAAATGTGAAGTTAAAACATTAAACTGGACATTAGTAACTGTAACTGTAGTTTTACTATGGTATATTAATAATCAATACAACAATACAATAATCACCAAACCAGCTATGTTTGTATCACTGTAATGTTAGTGTTTTTATGTGCTTTTATATGACAGAAATCACAGTAATCATATGTTCTGTAGCATGCTTTTAATACCTTTTAATGTAAATCCAAAAAAAAAAAAATCAAATTAAAAATAAATAATAAAACATGCATTTTTCCATCTTGCAGTTCCTTCATATCAGTTTATATTTATATATATATTTATATATATATTATATCTAAATATTTTGCTCACAGATCATTATTAACATTCTGTATATAATTCAATTTTATTTACTCTCCCCTTATTATTATTTTTATTTTTAGCTGAAAAGACGTAAAGGCAGTCAGCCCAGTGGTGTTTCTGGAGAGGGATTCCTTCAGAAATGGAGAAGACAGAAAGCTGCGGAGGCAGATATTTGCAGCAGTAAGTCTGTGATAGTTTGTCTCTTTTATCAAACATTCCTGCTGTTATAATTTGTACAGCATTTGTTGTTTCTTAAACTGTTGCACTGTCCAAATACCCACACTTGCCATCTTTGCACTTGACCACTTGATTACTTATTTGACGTCTTTCCTGTATTTTGCCTAGTGTTCGAGTGAGCATGATGACCACAAGTGTGTGTCGAACTTTTCATGACCTGATGACTGTGTTTCCCAATCCTGGTCCTGGAGAACCCCAGCACTGCACGGTTTTGGTGTCTCTCTTATCTGCCTTGGAGTCTTCACTGATGAGCTGATGAGTTGAATCAGGTGTGTTTGATCAGGGAGACATCTCAAATGTGCAGTGTTGGGGTTCTCCAGGACCAGGATTGGGAGCCACTGCCTTATGGGACACTTATGTGTTTACAGAGATTTTTAATAACTAATTATCAATATTTCACATACTGTACATTGGACAGCTTCCCATGACCTCTTGTGAGATCTCGGCAAAAAGTCTGACGATTTATTCCAAAACATGATGCATGATGGGATACACTAAGCTTTGTATAGCGCTCCGGAGCAGTATTGGAGAGGTTTAGTGTGTGTTAAGGACGCTGTGCTTTGGCATTATTAAGACCGGGGACAGTCTCGTTCACACACTGTCACGTACACACACTCAAAAGTGGCCAAGACTGCAAGTGTGGGTATCTGGACAGGGTCAAAGTCTTAAAAATGATCCCTAAACACATCACAGTCTTAATAATCCAGTTTAACACTTGTATGATATTGTACAAGCCCCAGGACTGTCTCATCTGACACTATCAAAAGAATTCATATGACTATAGCTTGCTATTAATTACTTGCTTTCAATAATGGATGCATTTAACATATAATTATACAGCATCTTTACAGAGGCTGCTTTTATGGTCTAAACAAAACACAGTGTAATGTATAAGTTGAATGTAATTTAATATTTCCTTCCTTTCTGTCTTACAGGATTGTTTGAGGATAACGCTGTAGCTCCATCATGCACAAGGACTCACCTCGTTTACTCTTTATCCCCCGCACACACAGAAATGGTCCCTGGATCAGTGATTAGACTTTGCAGTGGTTTGATTTTTGCAGAAGATGTAACTTTGTTTTAATTATAAGCTCATAATGAATACATTACAGAACCAGTGATGAAAACAATAGTTAAAAACAGCGCTCTATATTAAAAATATATTGCACACTTGACATGCATGTCTTCATGGTGTTTTTTTGTGAGTTTGAAACATTTACATTGTGTTGTATAACATTTTGGTCACAACACTTTTTCCAGTGTTCTCTGAAAGACATACTGTATTTACTGTTTTGTTTTTTAATAAAAGCATTTTCATTTGCATACTGAAAATAGTTCATGTTTACAACATAACTGCCTTTTTATTCTTTATGGTGGCAAAAACGAGCTTGGTGACAGAGGACGCAGTGTAGTAATTTGGGCATGTTGTCTTTAAATGAGTTTGACATATAAATAAATAATGGAAGATCCTTACAAAAATATGCATGTTTATTATGCTTTATGTATTTATTTGTTCATTCATTCATTCATTCATTTATAATTTCAGTTTTTATTCCTAGGGTTCAAATGGTAGAGAATGGTAAATCACAGAAACACAAATGTGATAAAAATTTTACTTTAAAACACAATGTAATATACAATGTAAATTTTAGAAGCACGTCATTTGATAAGTAAATATATTTGTCTTTGGTCAAAAAAAAAAAAAAAATACAAATCTTAAAAATGTGTCTTATATTTATTATAGAGGAATCTGTCTGTTGGATACAACTGCGACTGCTGGGCATGTGCACATCAATATTGCCCAATGTTTGTCAAGCTGAACAACGGAGGAAGGTGAAGACGTTAATAAAACAGAATCTAATAAGTAGCAAGCTTAATCTATTGTTAACCGAATCTATCCCTTCAGCCGAAAAACGAAAGACGTCGGTCATACATGGATAAGGAAGTGTGTCGCTACTGTTCAGCTTTGATGTCATTGGCTGTGAATTTTCAGGACAGTCTGTGGTTGGACTATCTTTTAACCCATATTAAACAGCGCATCATGTAAAAAAGTATGTTTTGCTGCTATCATCACATTAGTAATATATTAAGTCAACAATGAAGTGTTGCTATCTTGACAAAAATGACATCTTTAGCGAGATCCTAATCCTAACCCTAAGCATAACTTCAATGAACTACAAAAAACAGCCCCCTAGTGTTGCCTTTGCATAGATAGAACGACGGAGGCTTGTGGGTAATGTAGTTTAAAACCTTTTATTAACGAAACGAAATAAATTATTTATTTTAAGGAAAACTGGATATCTAAATATGTTTATTGTGCAAACCTCTATGATATATTTGAGAGGCAGGCTGAAATGTGGTATTTTACAGTGAGCAATATTTAAAATGCCTTTATGTCAGCTTTCCATTTATTTCTGAAAACTGAGCTCAACATTATTTTATCAGCATAGCATAAGTAATAATCCTGCCCATTTCCTCTTTGATATGTTAATTGGACTCTGATTTACAGCCATTTGAAAAGTACAGTTTTGGGCTCTTCCGGGGGGTGCTACTGGGCCCCTGGGGGTAGAAGGGCAGTAAAACCTACATATATGTATTCTCCTCATCATGGACAACAAACTGAGCTGAGTCACATTTATATCTGACAGTTTTCACAGTCCTCTGTTTTCTATTCTATTCATCATGACTATTATACCTTTTGACAGGACATTGTGAGGCCATCTGATGAAACATTGAAAAATTAGAAAGAAATTATTTAATAATGAAAATAATAGATTATTTATTTGATTTTTGAAGTAAATGGCAAGAAATATAATGGATGAACCTGCAACAACTTGCCTTTATCTATTCCCCACCTATAAAGCAGTAATCAAGGACAATGTATACACATTGTGATACTTCACTATTACACAAGGACAAATTCATGCAGTGCTAAGAATATTAATTTATATATATATATATATATATATATATATATATATATATATATATATATATATATATATATATATATATATATATAACTATTTAGCAAAAATCAGTGTAAAAATGTCCTCCTCACCCCCGTATCTTGCTCCTCAGGTGCTGGACATCAGTAATGTGCCTGCTCTTGGTTTTAATGCAGTACAAGATCTACATTGATCATTCCTGCTACATTCTCAGTTATCCCTCAAGTGTTTGTAACTATAAAGCCCATGGCACCATTTTGTAATGCAGAATAATTAATCTCGTAACTCCCTTTATTTCACTAAAAAATTTGCATATTTGTTACTAAAATATAAAAAAATTAATTTCTGGTGTACTGATGTTCCAGATGTTTTAAATAAAAAAATAATCCCAATAATTAATATGTTGTTTTTCCAAGTCTAAAATAAACACATATGAGCCTACCTAGTAAAATTATGTATTTACCAAGAATCTTCAGAACACAATATTCACCATTTTCATTTTATTGAAGCATAGACTATAAAGTTGATAAAGTAGCATCAAGACAAATAAGATTCAATGAAAATAATTATCATCAAAAATACATTAACCTCATATATAAATCAGTTCACACAGATGAGTGATGAAATGTCCTTAAAAGTCACACAGTCCCATCCAGTCAACTGTGATACAGATCATGTGATACATATAAGACATGAGATACTGTTCCAGAAAATAATGATTCCCATCATCACATCTAAACTGGTTTCATCTCCCCATCGTGTTCTTCTTCTCTCGTGTCTGGAAACAGTTTGTGGTTGATATCCAGCACTGATGTGGTGTAGCTTGTTCTCAGCCAGAGGATCTCTCAGTCCTAAGATCCCAGACCTGGTCAAAGTGAAACAAGCAATCCAGATGAAGTTGTTTAATGGACAGAGAGCTCAGCTTATGTTCTGTGTGATTTTTTCTGTGTGAGCAACTATGACCCTTGTAGAACTGTACACTTACCATTCTTCAAGCTGTTTTGAGACCTTTTGAGAAGCTTTTTCTCTGAAGAGAATTTAGCACATCCTCTTCTTTCACTCCTTTCAAGAGCATCACTTGGTCAAAACCCCTCATTTGGCTGATGAGATCATCTGTACAAATTAAAATACTGCAATAAAAATTAAAGAATTAAGAAAAAGTTAAAGAGGCAAAGGTCTTGCTCATGAGACTGCATTAGCATGTGTAGTTCTCAGAGACTCTAGAATTCATCTTTTGTTGCAGTAAATGAGTTTTTTCCCTCTAGAATCTTTCTCCAAAGTTCCTGACTTCTCTCACAAATGTGTTTTAGTCTGTGCAGTGTAAGGCCTGGCTTCAAACCAATCCACTATCAATTCACAATTTATAACATAACATTTACAAAACAATGAAATAATGTCAATTGGTGTTTATATCAACTAAACCAATTTCATGATACTTGTCTACTCTTAAAACAGGTGGTGTGTTTTTAAAAACATAATATTAAAAATGTCCAGTCACACTTTGCTAACATGCTGTAATTGTAATAGTATAAAAAGAAATCAAGGCTGACATGACCAGTTCTGTGAAAGATCATCATAAAATGTTGTATAACACAGCATTGCTTCAACACACACATACCAGAGGACTTCTGTTTGTTTGAGCACAAGATGGCCGTCTTCATTTCTCATCCAGAGCAAATCATTTACTTGGTCTGCCTTCTCTTCTGTGAAACAAGATAATCTCTGCTTAATCTGTGTGAAATTAATATTGCTCATTAAACATAATTAAGTTAAAGTAAGATTCAGACCAGAGCATTTGAGGAGTAAATGTTGATTAAAAAATATTCTAAACAAATGTACCTGGGAAGAGCTGATTGTGGCAAGAGTCGCTGAGACTCAGTAATAGCTCTTTTAGTTTTTAGGAAGGTTTGTGAGGGTTGGCTCTTGAGTGAGCTGTTGAGCTTGATATTTTAGACCTGAAAAAGAAGAACAGCATTAGGATTATCTGCAAAAAATCCTGTAAGACAGAAAGAAGGAAATATTATTAATTACGTGCAACTTGTACATTACACCTCTGTAAAGATGCTGTATAATTAAATGTTAAATGCATCCATTATTGAAAGCAAGTAATTAATAGCAAGCTATAGTCATATGAATTCTTTTGATAGTGTCAGATGAGACAGTCCTGGGGCTTGTACAATATCATACAAGTGTTAAACTGGATTATTAAGACTGTGATGTGTTTAGGGATCATTTTTAAGACTTTGACCCTGTCCAGATACCCACACTTGCAGTCTTGGCCACTTTTGAGTGTGTGTACGTGACAGTGTGTGAACGAGACTGTCCCCGGTCTTAATAATGCCAAAGCACAGCGTCCTTAACACACACTAAACCTCTCCAATACTGCTCCGGAGCGCTATACAAAGCTTAGTGTATCCCATCATGCATCATGTTTTGGAATAAATCGTCAGACTTTTTGCCGAGATCTCACAAGAGGTCATGGGAAGCTGTCCAATGTACAGTATGTGAAATATTGATAATTAGTTATTAAAAATCTCTGTAAACACATAAGTGTCCCATAAGGCAGTGGCTCCCAATCCTGGTCCTGGAGAAGCCCAACACTGCACATTTGAGATGTCTCCCTGATCAAACACACCTGATTCAACTCATCAGCTCATCAGTGAAGACTCCAAGGCAGATAAGAGAGACACCAAAACCGTGCAGTGCTGGGGTTCTCCAGGATCAGGATTGGGAAACACAGTCATCAGGTCATGAAAAGTTCGACGCACACTTGTGGTCATCATGCTCACTCGAACACTAGGCAAAATACAGGAAAGACGTCAAATAAGTAATCAAGTGGTCAAGTGCAAAGATGGCAAGTGTGGGTATTTGGACAGTGCAACAGTTTAAGAAACAACAAATGCTGTACAAATTATAACAGCAGGAATGTTTGATAAAAGAGACAAACTATCACAGACTTACTGCTGCAAATATCTGCCTCCGCAGCTTTCTGTCTTCTCCATTTCTGAAGGAATCCCTCTCCAGAAACACCACTGGGCTGACTGCCTTTACGTCTTTTCAGCTAAAAATAAAAATAATAATAAGGGGAGAGTAAATAAAATTGAATTATATACAGAATGTTAATAATGATCTGTGAGCAAAATATTTAGATATAATATATATATAAATATATATATATAAATATAAACTGATATGAAGGAACTGCAAGATGGAAAAATGCATGTTTTATTATTTATTTTTAATTTGATTTTTTTTTTTTTTGGATTTACATTAAAAGGTATTAAAAGCATGTACAGAACATATGATTACTGTGATATCTGTCATATAAAAGCACATAAAAACACTAACATTACAGTGATACAAACATAGCTGGTTTGGTGATTATTGTATTGTTGTATTGATTATTAATATACCATAGTAAAACTACAGTTACAGTTACTAATGTCCAGTTTAATGTTTTAACTTCACATTTCATTTATTACTATTGTAAGTGTCGTGATTACCATGATTTTACTACAAATACAACTTACATCATTAATCCTGAAATTAATAATAATATAAAACGGATCGAAGGTCTAGGGCACGTCACGTGACAGATAGAGTTTAATCAGACTAATTAGCAGCTGTGTTCATTTATTTAAACGCAATGAAACTCAAAGACAGCCGCGGATGACCGATATAATACAGCGATTAAACATATGGCACTAATCTGATTAATAAATAAGACAGAATACATTTTATAAAAGGCATTAAAAGAGCGTATATACGACTACTCACCCAAACTGTGGAACTGATAGCAAGTATCGCGATGTGTGCTGAATGAGACTTCTTGAACGTGATTTCATAGCGATAAACATCTCATGTCCTCGTGTCGAATTCTGACGCCAAAAGTTTCCCAGTGAAAGCAATGAAGGTCGTAGTGCTTCGATATTCGACGCCAAGAGGCACATTTGGCGTCATAAAAGTGACGCTAGGGGCGCTTGACCATGCTTCGGTTTTTGACGCCTTTGGAGTGAGAATGGGTTGTAATAAGTGGTTCTTTTGTATTCGGTTGCAAAAGGGCCACTCTTTGAAATGGAAGTTAGGGGATTTGTTTTTTCAACTATCTCAGCTAAGGCAGCAGTCAATTCATTGGTTAATATACAATTGTGCTTAACCAACACACTTTCAATTATTCTTGGAGTGAACTCTTGCACAATTGAATAAACACTGCAAAGCTCATTTACAATTTCCTGTGTGGTGGCCTTTGAGACGTGTAAAGTTGTTTGCATGCGAAGTAACAGTGATGCTACTTTGTGTTTTATCAAATCCTGTAGGTCTTCAACATCTATGTCACTATCTACTGTTGAGCAATCCGGGCTGAATGAATGGGTTTCGGAGTCTGCACTTTCAGGGTTTGAATCATCAGGAATGCAAGTTTGATACAAGTCTGTTCGAAAATCATGAAAAGTGCTGTGGCGATGGTTCCTACTTTTGTGAGCACGGAAAGTGCTGCACACACTGCTCTGGAAACTACAGTTTTGAAAGGGGCACGTCACTGACTCTTTCTTTTTAATGTGTGTTGTAAGATGAGCAAAATACTGTGAAATACTGCAAGCCTCTGAAAAATTACACAGGTCACAGTTCACATTTGATGTTGCTTTAAGCAATATTGAGGAGGCTTGAAGACATTGACTATGTTCGCAGGTTAAATGCTTCTTCAGAGACAGTTCACTCCTAAATGTACATACACAATCTTTATAGATGCATGGGAGTGGACAGTGACTTGCCTGATGACAGTGTTTAAGCTTGTAGTGTGTGATTAGGGCACGCTGGTTGGGCGAGGAAAATCTGCAAATCTTGCAACACCACCTCATTGATTTCTGCTTCCACTCTGCTTGCACTATACTGATCCTGCAAATAAAAAAATAAAAAAGTAAAACTCCATCCAAGTACACATATACATGTTACATACAGAAATATTCACTGAACATAGGGCTGCACAACTATTCAAATATCTAATTGTGATTAAGGATGCCACGATAACGTAATTGTTCAAACAACAAAGCAGCACAATAGGAACTACCAGTGACCAGTGACGTAAGTGTACTCTGAAATAAAAAGTCTCTCACCTGTCAGCCGTTATACTGCGCTAGTAGCGCAGTGCGCACACTCCTTGATTGCACCCTGTGTATTACTTCACTACATAAGAAACTATGAGCATGCAACGTCGATACATTGTAAATTAGAAAGTCACAAAAAAAGTAAAATACCACGTTACTACTAGTACGCCGTGTTAGCTGAGAAGGATTTGCATGCAGGTATGATGTTCATTCTATTAATCAGGAGTTTCCGTGTTGTATTAACAGTTTTTGTACGTATAGTGTATTTACCATGGTAAGTGTTGTTTCCATAACCCAAAAATGCCAATTTATGTTCACTTTGTCTTATTTTGTATATAGCCTGATATTAACTTTGTATTTTAAAAGACTGTGGTAAATCCAACATTGTTTTAACAAAACTAGTTTGGGACTGCTATTAAATGCACTTGTTAAGTGTTTATTTATCAGCATTAGTCATATTCTTACAATTTATGTTAAGTAAAGGGGGACAGTGTTTAAGTCTACAATTTTTGTGTAAACAAATTTATTATAATAGGCATAAAAAATTACCATGGGAAAATGTGGATGCCATGGGCAAACGAGTTGAGAACCACTGTGATAAAGCTAGGCTATCCAAAACATCATTCAATAATTTGGAATTAATAATCACCCATTACAATTTTAAGGGAATAATCGACAATTAGGCTATGATTTTTTGTCACAATCGTGCAGCCCTAAAACATCTTACTTCCCAAATACAATTATGAGGGGAAAAAAAATTGAAACTTCTTATTTCTATTTCTGGTGATACATTTAATGTTACACTAATGATGTTGCTGTCAAAATAAAATTGAGCAGTGCTGTAAATATAGCTTTTATTAGGCTATGTGAAAATGTTTTATATAAATAACGTAATCCTGAAATTCATGATTCTTCAGGGCTTCACAGGTAACACAATTGGCATAAAAGTTTAATCATGTGATTATGGACTACAAAAAGTTGACATTATATTAATACAAAATCATGGCAAGTTACCTAGGCCTATATAAAGTTAGGCCTACAGAAGACGCACCATTTGCACGTGCTCAAAAACATTATGCTATGTCATTTGAAAAAAATAACAACTGGGCATTAAACAGAAGTAAATCAAGCATTTTTATTCGTAATGGTAAACACAAATATGGACTGGCGGCGGAGCTTCAGATATTAACGTTACTGGTAATTCTGTGTTTCTAACGATAATGAGATCCGATCAAGAACACGCTAAAAAGTAATTTATATGTACACTTTTTTTATCTATTTACCAACATTAACTTATACTAGTCAAAGACGACTTCTCTTTCTGCTCACGTCTCGACAGCAGCTCGGTGTCTAACACACTGTATATCTAGCAAAAATGTGCGTGCCAGTGCGTATAGCTCCTGATTAACGTTACTAATCAAGTTGTCTTAGTTTGTCAAATGTGATAGCATGAAATCAATACGCGGTCGGTGAGCGCAAACGAAACAAGCCTAATTTTTACATGAAAGAAAGAACAAATCAGGGTATACTTACTATAAAAATCCATCTGTAGTCATTCAAATAAGAGCTCCTTCGTCTTTTTCCTCGCATCAGCAACTAGCGTCGTGATCTCGTCTTCTCGTGTAGAAAATGGCGATGGCGCGTCTGGCTCAAATTCGTTAAAATAGTACGTCATCATGACGTAGAGTTTCTGGCACATGCGCAGAAAATTGAAAATTGAAAGAACCTATGTTTTGTTGTTATATGAACACGTTATTTTAAGTTTTCCATTTTCCTTCAAGTTGAGGTTGTTATAACTCATCCTATTGTGTAGTGAGACACTGCAAGTTGACAGGACATGATTTTACTTGCCCACCTGACTAAAACTCAGAATCAATTTTTACAGTGTTGTACGCCAGCTCTCCTGTGAGTCTTTTTTAGCTCCCCTTTGATGCCACATTGATTGGTCATAGGGGCTTGCTCGTTGTTGAATTCAAATAATATCCTATTGATGATGAGGTTCGATAAGTAATACAGGTGCTAATACTGCTACCTGACACCCTGCAACTAAATTGGCTGCATTGTTTCCTTTAATGACATAATAATTTCCCTTCTTGTGTCTCTGACATTTGATTATTGCTAGTATTTTTGGTAGCATCATAGGAGAAATCAACTGCCCTATTTGTTACCATGTTGAATGTGAGTCCCATCACTTTTTTGAAACCTCTGTTTCCACACTGCTCCGAATAGATGACATACACAATGACCATATGCTGAATCTATGAAAATGTTAGCAGTTTATCCTTCGCCAACTGACATGCAGTTGTAATAGCTTTTAATTCTGCTAATTGAGCAGAGCAAGGCTGTTGTGACACAATGTTGTGATATCACAGATTCATATTATTTTCTGTATAATTTCCTTCATGATCTCTAAAGCTAGAACCATTTACAAAGTAAGTAACTTCTGCTTCAGGGATAGGTGTTGATTCAAGATCTGGTCGTAATGTAGTAAATGCCAATGACTCATTCACACAATCATGAGGCTTTCCTTCAAAAGCCAAAGGAATTAATTCAGCTCGATTAACCGCATGGATCTGGATCAGTGAGTAATGAGGAATAGGCTAGAATTCAAGCTTGTGTCAGGACAAATTTCCCTTGTTCTATTAATTTGTGTATATATAGTTACTGGGTACCCCATAGTTATTGTGGATGCTTTTCCATAAGCATAATACACTGCTGCTAAACCTTGTTGGTAACATGGTGGGTATCCTTGGGCTACTGTACATTGTCTAACTTCATGTTGTAGTATGCTATAGGCTGTTTTTTCCTCTCCCTACAAGTCTCTTGCATCAGTACAGCCAATGCATAACCATCAGCTCTTTTTGCCACATATAGATGAAACATTTTATCATATTCTGTCATTCCCAGGGCCCGGGGCCTGTTGTAATTCTTTTTTTATTGTTTCAAATGCTAGTAATGCATATGTGTTCTATTTTAATGGATTGCTGGATGGAATGTTGTAATCCTGCTTGTTTAATCTTTTCTCTCAATGGCCATGTCTTTACTGCATAGTCTTCTATCCAGTCATTCATAGAAAAGTCATAATTTATCCTACTGTCTGAGGCAATGGCGTTTTCTAAATGCAATCCAAATGCAAAGTGTAAAACGTATGGTGCAGGTGCACTTCGGGGCATGTCCAAACCCACTTTTGCTATTTTAACGACTGGAAAATGGTCCATTTTTAGAATGGGTTGTCCCTATTCTCTTAATGAGTAATGGGCATAATGCTCAATAAACCAACCAGCGTGTCATGTCCCATTCCCTTTAAGAGCTAGATGCGTTCGCGCCATGGCAAATCGCTATTTACATGGTGGAAAAGCTGAATGCTTCTCAAGCGAAGAAACCGATCTTCTCGTGCGCGAAGTTAAAGCGTGCAAGCAGATCATCCACTGAACAAGCAGGAATCTACCAAAGCTCTGCGTGATGAGTCATATATGTAAACCGTAAAACTTCAAATAATAGCCTGGGCCTCTATTTACCCAAATTCGCCAAACGGCACCGGCCTGTATTTGAGACCGGCGTCTATAAGAGACAGGCCTTTAATTTAGTGTTGAGATGTCAAGCATGACAGTAGGAGGTTACCACATTATATTACGTTTTATTTATAATTAATTTTAATGTGTTTAACAAATCATTTAATGTAAGAAATGTCTTTGGCTATTGGCAGCTTAAAAAAATAATCATAAAAAACGAAACTATGTGACCGCGATGGGAGGAACAATACAAGTGTTATGTGACGGGTAAGGGAGGAACTCATACGCAGACAGGAATCACTACACAGAGGGTTTATTAAAGACAAAATGGGAAAACAAAACCCACGAGGGGGAAAACAACGACTAGGGCAGAGACTAAATAACTTAACAGGACTGGGTTGACACGATAAACAAACTCTAAACACTGAAACACTAACTACATACAAACACTCACGGTTATACCACGACTTCTTCAAGGGGTGACAATGATACAATATCTCACAAGTTGACATGAAGGAACACATATGTAGAAACATATATAATAACAATGAACCGACAAAAGACAGAGCACACTAGGGGATATAAATAGGAGAACTAATTAAGACACAACAGGTGGCAAAGGTAAGGCAATCACGACAAAACTAGGATACCAAGGGGGCGGGGCAAGGGGACGAGACAACACAGGCACATGGCCCAAAGACAAGGCCATGTGCTTGTACACAAAACACGGGTCTGTCATGATCCTGCCTCAAGACTAGAAGAAAGTCAGGACATGAAAGCAGAATCATGACAACAAGTTAACTTACCCCTAAACGAATGTGTTTAACAAATAATTTAGTGTAAGAAATGTCTTATATTATTGGCAGCATAAAAAAAAGAAATGATGTGACAGCAAGGGTCAGAACAATATTACCGCTAAAATCCATCGAGCATATGAACTTGTTGCCCAAAACATATCAACAAGAAAGAATGAAGGCTACCCTGTAAAACAACTGCAATCATGTGATAGAAAATTACTCTATTCATCATTATCATCATCCCTGTGATCCTCAATTACAAGTTCATTGGCGAATTCCTCCTCCTCGTCGCTCTCCTCCACTTCTCCCTCTCTAGCCTCCGCTAACTCTGCCTGCCTTGCTCGCACTAAACACAGCTCTCGCCCAGATGCACACGGTTCTCCCTCTTTGAAACAATGGATAAGGTGATCCTCACTTCTATCAGAAGCTACTGTCAGGCCACATACCTAAGGATAACACCCCGAAGTTAATGAAATATATTACCTCCTCTTTCTCCCTCGAACACACGCGCGCAAGCATACCTTAAAGGAATTTTTCAGCCGCTCCGTATCCAGCTCTCTTTGTATCAACCGAGAAATGTCGCTGCTTCTCCTGAATTTTGTTCGGCAAATTTGAAAACTGTCAGCTTAAAATGTCAAATCATACTTATTTATTTTTGTCTCCATGGAGGTATTGAGAGAATTAAGAAAAACTGAAGACTAAAAGAAAGTTTGTTAACCTCTTTATTATGTTGCCATAGTGAGTCGTTCATGAACTGTTGTTGTGTCTGTCACATGAAATCTAATCAAAACATAGAACAGATGATCTGACGGGTTTGAGAAGATCAAATACAACCCACTACTAAAAAAAACAGACCAGGCCTCTATTTGAGACCGGCCTTTATTTACCCAAACCTGTCGTCACACCAGGCGTTTAAAAGAGACAGGCGTCTATTTGGGACTCGGCTATTATTTGAAGTTTTACGGTATATATATATATATATATATATATATATATATATATATATATATATATATGTGTGTGTGTGTGTGTGTGTGTGTGTGTGTGTGTGTGTTGGTACAATTGTTCAATTAATTCACCAATTTCATTCATCATTATAAGTAGTAATAGGCTGAATTGCAAATAGGTAGCATAATTCTAATACACGCAATGACTATCCATCATTACAATTTTCTATTTATGTAGCCTACACAATAATAGGCTATTCTAACACACCTCTTTTTTTTATACCAGCACGCCCATGGGTGCACAAATGGGCACAAATTCATTTGCTAATTAAACAATGTGGCCCTGGACGGGAAAAGGCGAACGGCGCCGGACTGAAACTAGCAAACACACTTGAACTGCACCTTGCGACCCATTGCACCGGGTGTATGATAGAGCCCTTGTGTCCTCCTTGTGCTAATTTTGTCAATACCTTAATTGAGTCTTTGTGACATTGTTCTATTGAGGTAGAACAGATAATTAAATCATCCATGTATTGTATTAGTGTACCGTCTATTATGAGATCTTCTAAATCAGCCTCAGGAATTTTATTAAATAAATGTGGATTTTTTATATCCCTGAGTAATTCTTGTGTATGTAGCTATACTGTTTACCTACATATGTCAAAGCAAACAGATACCTACTCTCTTCTGAAAGCGGTATACACTGAAGAAGGCAGAACAAAGATCAATTACAGTAAAGTATTTGGCATCAGGAGGGAAATTTTCTGTAACGTGTGTGGGTTTGGTACCTCAGCTGGCATATCTTCTGTTATTTCATTTATTGTTTGTAAATCATGAACAAGTCGCTGTCTGTTTTTGTCTGATTTAATTACAGGCATAACTGGAGTGTTACAGTAACTAGGAGTTTCTATTAATACTCCTGCCTCCACTAAACCTTCAATAGTGTCCTTTATTCCTGCTTCATCATCTGAACGTAAAAGATATTGTGCTTTTCTAGGCAGATGTGCATCTGGCTTAAGTTGAACTCTTACTGGATTTGGTAATTTTATTAATCCAATATCTGTGTCATGTCGAGACAATAGTTCAGTTGGTACCTGACACTCCATTTCCTTAAATAACTCAGTTTTGTTTATTAATTCAGATGTTGTAATCATCTGTGTCACTTTCTTTTACAATTGGGAGTTGTGCAGCCAGTGGTCTGAGTGTCCCCTTTTCTCTGCCCTGTTCCCATTTTCCATTATCAAATAACTCATCTGATTGATTCTCATCCTCACTACTGTAGAACAACTTACTCTTAACCTCTCTCCAACTTATTTACCTCTTGTATCTTTTTTCCTGATTCTTTCATTTCTCTTCTATTTCTTCTTCCATAGCTTGTACTTGAGCTTCAATCTTTCTATCTTTCTTCGTTTTTTTCTAATCCTTCCACAAACCTGGTTTTATCTTCTTGGTTTGCTTTCATTTTTTCTTACGCTGTACGTTGCCTTTCTGTAAAAATACATCTGCAAATTTTCTTCACTTTTCTTTCTAGGTTCCCTCTGTGTTTCCACAGCTGGTTCCTCTCTACCATCCATCTCTATCTGCCTATCCATCTACAGTTCTCCTGTTACTTCCACTGTTCCCTTGATGATTGGGAACTGTGGGGGGGCTCTGAAAATAACTTTTCTTTTTTCTTGTTATCGTTTTCTGCCCTCTTCAGAATTTTCCTAGTCTGTTTTAGACTTTCAACATATCCTTACCTTTTTTTAAACATAATATTATTTATTTATCTTTTTCCCTCTTTGATTCTCTTTTTTCTCTTTTCTTACTGATGCTTTTAGTTTTTTAGTTTTTTTATCAGAGTTTTCATTTCCTCACACAATGCTGCATCAAATGTCCCTTCCTTTGGCCATTTTGTCGTCATATTTTTTGTTCCCTTTCAGTCGGTCACTCTGGACGCCACGTCGGTGATCGACGAATATGGGATAACGTTTCGATAGACCAATCTACTTCGAGTGTAAAATAAACGAGCCAATGCACATTGGCATGAAATTATTGCATCCAGCTGCCGCAGATCACTGTGTGAGTATAAGAGGGCAGCAGGTGCAATACATACCAGCTTTTCGCTTCGGAGCCGAGCGTTAGTATCGCTCTGCTCAACTGTGTCTGCTGTGAACTACGAGTTCAGCACGCTCTCCGAAGCTTTGTGTGTTGGCGAGACGGTGCTTCAGCGGCAGTCGTTCCTATGTCGAGTGGATTGCACACTTCAGGCTGCACTACCCCTGTCGTTTTGCAGGCGGCCAATTCCCCTGTGCGCCTCAGCACTAAAAGAGCATTTCCTAAAGAGCAAACTTCTCTAAAAGAGCTTCATGGGTGCGTCTTTGTAAAGACGACGGATCGGCCTTATAAGGATGCCGTTTCACCCGTGCGTTTCTGGGTGCGGCCGTTACCTGGCAACGCGTGATGGTCATGATCGCTGCCTCACGTGTCTGAGCGTCAAGCACGCTGAGGTGGCTTTTGTGGATGAGTCATGTTCTCACTGTGGGAATATGACCATCTATGAGCTGCAAACCAGGCTCCGCTACCTTCAGGGGGGGCGGAGTCCCACTGCCGCTGCCGCGATCTGGGGCGCGATCTGGGGCACGTTCTGGCGGCCAACAGATGAGAACCACTTCCGGCAGTAGCACGGGCGGTTTGAGGGTTACAGTGGTGGCAAACCCTGCAGGGAACCAACCCTCTGGGGACCACCACTCCTCTTGCACCTCCGATCCAGTGGAGCACCCCACGGAACGCGCTGGGCCCTCTTCAAGGAGTGTACCAGTGGTATCCAGTGGGCCTCCCCCTGACCGGATGTCGATCTTAGCATCAGAGGGAGAGCTGTACTTCATTCTACCCAAGAAAGGCGGTGGGTTATGACCGATCTTGGATCTGCAAGTTTTGAATCGGGCCCTCAGTCGGCTACCGTTCAAAATGTTGACACAGAAACGCATTTTCAGGTGCGTCCGTCCCCAAGGTTTGCAGCGATCGACCTGAAGGATGTGTACTTTCATTTGTCCATCCTTCCGCGGCTAGGGGGCCACGTACAACGGGCATGTAGTCTCAGGGGTTTGGACGGGCCCACAGCTGCAGTGGCACATCGATTGCCTAGAGTTGTTAGCAGTGCACCTTACCTTGAACCGCCTCAAAGGTCACTTACGAGGCAAGCATGTGCTGGTCCGAATGGACAACATGGCGACCGTCAGTACATCAACCGACAAGGTGGTCTGTGCTCCCGTCGCATGTCACAACTCGCCCGCCACCTCCTCCTTTGGAGTTGGAAGGTTCTGAGGTCACTGTTCCGGGCCTGCTCAACCGTACAGCTGATGAGCTGTCTCGAGCAATGCTCCCAGGAGAATGGCGACTCCATCCCCTGACAGTCCAGCTGATTTGGAGATGGTTCAGAGGTGCTCAAGTAGACCTGTTTGCTTCTCCAGAGACCGCTCACTGCCAGTTGTTCTACTCCCTGACCGAGGGAACTCATGGACGTACTGGCACACAGCTGGCCGCGGGACCTACGCAGATATACATTTCCCCCAGTGAGCCTTCTCACACAGACACTGTGCAAAGTCCGGGAGGACGAGGAGCAAGTCTTGCTAGTAGCGCCATATTGCTCCACGCGGACCTGGTTCCCAGAACTAGTGCTCCTTGCGACAGCCCCTCCTTGGCCAATTCCTCTGACAAAGGATCTACTGACTCAGAGATGGGGCACCATTTGACACCCGCGTCCAGACCTTTGGAAACTCCATGTCTGGTCCCTGGATGGGACGCGGAGGTTCTAGGTGACCTACCCCAAGAGGTAGCGAACACCATCACTTCGGCAAGAGCACCGTCTATGAGACACGCTTACGCCTTGAAGTGGAACCTGTTCATCAAGTGGTGTTCTTCTCACAGAGAAGACCCCCGAAGATGCCCGATTGCGGTCGTGCTGTCCTTTCTGCAGCAAGGGCTGGAGCGAAGGCTGTCTCCCTCCACCCTCAAAGTCCAGGTTGCTGCTATGACTCTGTGAATGGGAAGTCTTTGGGTAAGCATGACCTCATTGTCAGGTTCAATAGAGGGGCCAGGAGGTTAAATCCATCCCGGCCCCCCTGTATACCCTCTTGGAACCTGTCTCTAGTGTTTAAATCACTACAGCAGGGCCCATTCGAGCCTTTGCATTCAGTTGAGCTAAAGATTCTTTCATTGAAAACTCTGCTCCTGCTTGCACTGGCCTCCATCAAGAGGGTAGGGGACCTGCATGCATTTTCAGTCGATGATTCGTGCCTAGAGTTCGGGCCGACTGACTCCTAGGTAATCCTGAGGCCCCGGCCTGGCTACGTGCCCAAGGTTCCCACTACACCCTTCAAAGACCAAGTGGTGAACCTGCAAGCGCTGCCCCTGGAGGAGGCAGACCCAGCCCTGGCTTTGCTTTGTCCCGTCCGAGCATTAAGGTGTTACGTAGACCGGACGCAAAGCTTCAGGATCTCAGACCAGCTCTTTGTCTGTTACGGAGGCCGGCAGAAGGGGAGTGCCGTCTCTAAGCAGAGGATGGCCCACTGGATTGTGGATGCGATAACCCTGGCTTATCAGGGTCAGGATGTGCCCTGCCTGTTCAGGTTGCGAGCTCACTCAACTAGAAGTGTTGCATCCTCCTGGGCGCTGGTTTGTGGCGCCTCACTGACAGATCTTTGTAGAGCTGCGGGCTGGGCGACCCCTAACACGTTCGCTAGGTTCTTTAGCCTTCGTGTAGAGCCGGTATCCTCCTGTGTTCTCACGTCAAACGGGTAGTGGTACTGAGAGGCCCCGGTTAGTGTCGGCTTGCTTAAACCACTCCAGAGTGTCCGTACACCCTAAGCAGCTGGACGCAGTGGAACGTCCGGCGCCAGACCTTCATGATGAATCCGTGAGAACCATGGAAGGGTGTGTTCCATATTGAGACCTAAGTGGTACTCATATGTGTATAGTCCACGGTATAGCCCGTGTTTCCCCGGCAGATTTCTGCCTTCCCAAGAGGGTTTTAATCACCTCAAATTTCTCCTTATACTCCTAAATGGATGCTATATGTGTATTTGCCTCCGAGACTTCCTTCAGGAAGGATGGGGCTTCTGCAGCGTCCGGGCTCCAAGCGGACCGGGTACGTTTTCCCAGTGTTATCCAATCTCACCCAGTGAGGTAGTGCTTTGACAACGGTGAGTGGAGCTACTTGCTCTGAGCCCTGGCCTACACCTAATAGGGGTGCAGGCGGCTCGCACAGGGCGCTGGAAGGGGCAGCACCCATTGCGCTTTGAAAGGGATCCCATATTCGTTGGTCACCGACGTTGCGTCGAGATTGACCGACTGAAAGGGAACGGCTCGGTTACGTATGGTAACCCTCGTTCCCTGAAGGAGGGATAGGAGACGCCACGTCCAGTCGCCATGGTTGCTGTGCCGCCGCTGAGCTGCCTGGTCCCTGGCTCGGCTCCTCAGCGAAAAACTGGTATGCATTGCACCTGCTGGCCTCTTATACTCACGCAGTGATCAGCGGCAGCTGGATGCAATAATTGCATGCCAATGTGAATTGGCTCGTTTAATATATACTCGAAGTAGATTGGTCTATCGAAGCGATATCCCATATTCGTTGGTCACCGATGTGGCGTCTCCGTTCCCTCCTTCAGGGAACGAGGGTTACCATACGTAACCGAGATGTTCTCTCCTGCCATTTTTTTATATAATTTGACAGTCTCAGCTTTATTTTACTATCACTCTTTACATAACAAATTCTAACAATAATTATTTATTTATCTATTATTCTCTTTTCTTTTTGTCCACACATGTAATATTTTTTTAATGTATAAACCTAATACCTTGCTCTCATTCCCACTGCACTGGGCTTAGAGAATTTTCTCATTCTCTTTCACACAGACATCCAAAACGAAAAAACCTATTATACATTTTGATTTAAACTTTATTAATACTTTTTTCCTAAACTCATTCACACATTATACACTCTTTATTGAGCCAGAGTGTTTATTCATGCATACTGTTCCCCTTTATCTAAGGGATTAAACATTAATTAATTGTCCTTTTATTATTAAGGTTCATCATACATTCATCCCTCTCGAGTGTATACCAGTTGCATCCAATTCTGCCAGGTCACACCAAAGTGACTCTCCAGCAACTTTTGCCCACCCAATACGGAATTTATTTATTTCAACATTCATCATCACTCACAAAGACATTCATCCAGACACAGTTTCACACACAACAAAACATAACACTCTTCCTTGAGTGAACTGCAGTGCCCATCCATTCTGACCTTTGACTAAGTAACCTCTCACCCTGTTCTTTCTCAAAGTGGTAGCTGTGGGACTTTCCTCGTGATTCCTTAACTAAATCTGTTTCACATTTATTACTATCCTTCCTATGCCCAGTCTTCAATAAACACAGGCCATTGCATATAATGTTTTTCTGCCTATACAATCTAGTTTCAGTTTAGGTCACCTATCAAGGTCTCCCTATTAATAAACCAAATATGTGCATGCAGTTATTTCTTATGGAATAAAACCCCCTTTTTTAATTTATATATCTAATTATAATTTTCTAAATTTGGAAGAGCAGATTTTAAGTGTCCTTACCACTCGGAAATGACTTTAACCAACAAAACCAAATTTTATAAGCAGAAATGCTTACCTTATTTGATGGTGTCCACCCGGTTGTGTTGATCATTGGTCAGCTCAAATGTGGTCGTCCACTCTGCTGCTGTTTTCCAGTTCCATCTGGGGTGCCAAATTTGTAGTGTCGTCAGCCACTGCTCTGAAAAATCACACTCAGTCTGGGGTTTTGCTTTCAGGAGAAAATACTTTATTTCAAGGAGAATAAAGTCGAGTTCCATGCAAGGGAAATCTTATGTTATGTGGTATCTCCTTATATAAAGTATACAGGGTGTTCGAAATAGTCATAATTTTCCTTATACTTACAATTTTATTCCTGCCTTGAAAAAAGGGGCCCCCTACTTATAGTATAGAGAAAGGCCCTTATGTATGTCTGACTAGATGTTTTTCATCTGGTCTGTACAATCTTGCCACATATTTCATATGGCATATTTCTTCCTATACTTAAACTATGGGATTATAATGGAATAATAACTAGTAACAAAAATGGCTAGATTCACATTGATTATACTTGATTGATTAAAATATTATTCATAAAAATCTTCCACTAAATCAGCATACTATCATATCAAAAACATTGCAAGAATTAGATGTTTAATTTCCAGTCAAGACTTGGAGAAACTTGTTCATGGCTTAATGGTCTCCTCACCGGCTTTTACAAGAAAGACCATTAGGCAGCTGCAGCTCATCCAGAACGCTGCTGCCAGAATTCTGACTAGAACCAGAAAATCTGAGCATATCACACCAGTCCTCAGGTCCTTACACTGGCTTCCAGTTACATTTAGGATAGATTTTAAAGTACTTTTACTCGTTTATAAATCAATCAATGACGTAGGACCAAAATACATTACACATATGCTCACTGAATATAAACCTAACAGAGCACTCAGATCAATAGGATCGAGTTGTTTACAAATACCAAGGGTTCACACAAAACAATGGGAATCTGCTTTTAGTTATTATACAACCCACAGTTAGACTCAGGTTCCAGAAGAGATCAGATGTGCTAAAACATTAGCCAATTTTAAATCTAGACTCAAAACTCATCTGTTTAGCTGTGCGCACTGTGCGACGTTCGAACTGATTGCACTGTATTTTATAAATTGCACTGTATTTTATGCAAACTGAAATGTTTGCACTGTCTTTAATTCATTTTAAATATATTTGTAATCATTTTCAAAGTTTTTTAAATTCCTTGTTTTTTAGGATTATTTTACTTTATTTTATGTAAAACACTTTGAATTGCCATTGTGTACGAAATGTGCTATATAAATAAACTTTATTTGCCTTGCCTTAATAAAAAAGGGCTAAGTGCACTAATTGATTGTGTATTAATAGTGGTGGAAAGAGTATAAAGAAATTGTTCTTAAGTAAAAGTCCTGAAAAATAATATGACTCGGGTAAAAAGAAGTTGGCTGAAAAATTATTCAAGTTACTGCTTTACAAAGAACTTTAGTATAATTTTTCTATTTTTACCCAAATTTAGAAGGTGAGCATTATGGAGTAGGGTTAACCCTAACCCAAACACTCATGTACTGTAATGTCTTTTTCACAAGTGAGACCTGGGAAATCCCTTATGGACAAATACATCTGATATCATTACAGCTGAATAACATGCAGATAGAGATGCTCTGACTGATGAAACGTGGAAGACAATAATTAAACAATTACAATGCAATGCTATGCTATGCAATGGTCTCTGATCAGCGAACAATATCCAGAGGGCTAAGCAAGAGGGGTAATCCAGAATCCAGAGCAAAGGGTCAAAACATGAGTAACAGGGCAAAGCATGAAAAAGACTAAACTACAAGAACTATAACCTGAAACAAGACTACGAAAACAAACACAAAATTGCTTGGTATCGCGGCTATCATTATGGAAGGGATATGTGCAGAACAATACTCAGCTGTGTGTGAAAGGAAGTCCAATGCTTATAAAAGCATGTCTGATTGTGCTTTGTGTGTGTAATTGGTCTCTGGTGCATGTGATTGTTATCAGGTGACTGTGATTGGTGCAATAGAGCATGGAAAATGTAGTCCAGGGTGTACTGTGTGGTGTGAGTGTCTGTATTTTGGATGAGGACCTCTGGTGGTGAATAAACGGAAGTTCAATGACCGGAACATGACATAGCTCCCCTACAAATAGTGGCTTCCAGACACTCTATACAGTCTAGGAGGGTGGTGGAGTGGAGGCGGAACAGGGGGAGGGAGGTCCACGTGGAAGTGGAGTGGCCAGGGAATGAGGAAAAGCCAGCACAGCAAGAAGCCTGGGTGGACCAGATGGAAAAGGAGTCCACCACACCAGAGCAGATGGAACTGAAGTCCACCAGGCCAGAGCAGATGGAAATTGAGCATGCCAGGCCAGAACAGACGGAACTGGAGCCCGTCATGTTGGAGCAGAGGACAACTACAGCCAAGCAGATGGGACAGAAGCCCAACAGGGCGGAGCAGATGGAAATTAAGCCCACCAGGATGGAGCAGAGGAGCACCACAGCCGAGCAGACGGGACAGACAATAGCCCACCAGGGCAGAGCAGACGGGACAGACAAAAGCTGTGTTTTTGCTTAATTAATGTGCAATATTAATTATGCAAGATAAAATAAGACTCCTGGGTCTCTTAAAATTAACAACTAAGTTTCCTTTTTTAGAAAACTGATTCATGCATCTACAGTTCAAACGAAAAGGCTGCGAACCAGGAACACATCGCAGACCACAACAATGCACCATCAAACAAACGTTGAATCTATTCATCAGTTTTTCAACATATAAACAACGCATTAAGAGTGAAATGGGTGGGTAAATTATTGTTTTCCGGGTCCCCCCTGATAAACCCCGAACTGATAATTTAACCTTGTTGTGAATGTCCCTAGGAAAACAATCCACGGCAATCTAACAATCCAGTGAGAACAGAGAAGCGCGACACTGAACTCAGAAACTAGCTCACTGACAACTGAACAAGCTGTCATAATAAAAGTCCTGTCAGTAGCCATTCATAGATAATTTATTGAAGATTATTTATATGAAGTATTTTTCCGATCTGTTGAGTTCTTCTTACGTAAACAGTGTTTTTACCAAAAACCAACTCATAATGAACGTAAACAGTGTTGTTTTTATACCTAGTAATATAAATAATCAAATTTAATATAACTACTATTCAGTTTAGTATACCCACTTCCCACTCCACCCAAGCTTCCCCGCCCTGTGAGATTGTATTTTGCATAAATTAATTCAAATTTGTGTATTTTTTCTTTTTATTCTTACTTTTCCCCCTTTACTTTTGAATAACCCTTGGTTTCCTACATTTCTGTATTTACTTCACCGTCTTTATAATCCGTTACACTGCTACACAAGTTTTTACTTTGGCAATGTAAATGTTGACAAACATGCCATTATATCATGTAAAATAATTAGACTGCTCAGGGTTTATTTTATTTTGCCACTTCCGGTTGCTAATGTTATTTATCGTCTTTAACCGGACTTTTATTTTGACGGGATGACGTACCTTTACAGTTCTGTATATGTGATGTGAGGCTAGTTTTACTCAAATCAAACCGTCAAATGCTCATAAAGTTACTGTCAGAGCAGTTCTGGAGATGTTGTTCATGTGTTCACGTCCTTATTTAGTGAGACAGCAGAAGTTGAAATTACCGCGAGCGTCACGTGCGCTTCCGTGAAAGAACCTGACGTAAGATTTAAAATAAATTAATAGAAGCTTCGAAGCAGAGGAATTTGCCTCAATCATTTTTTGTAATAGAGTTACTCAAGGAATCGTTTCACCCTCCAGAAGGAACCCATCAGGGTGGAACAGATGGGACAGAAGCCCACCAGGGTGGAGCAGATGGGGCCAGGACCCATGGCAAAGACTCAGGCCTAGAGGAAGCAGAGACAGAAAATACAGGCAGTGCATTCCTGGTCTCAGAGACCAAGGCAGGGAACACAGAGTTCATAAACTGTCTCCATAGTTATGACAGGACAGAACAAGAGTTCATAAGTGGCCTCCATAGTCATGGACAGGACAGAACGAGAGTTCATAAGCAGCCCGATAGCTGTGACAGGACAGAACGAGAGTTTATAAATGGATACTACTGACACCTCTGAAGGTTCTGCAGCAGTTGCCACCACCTCTGGAGGTTCCACAGCAGTAACATTCTCTTTGACAGCAACACAACAGGCTGAGAGAACATTGCTGGGCGCCACCACCATATAAGGACCCGAATCATGCACCGCCGCTTCGGAAGGTTCTGCATCATGTGCCGCCACTTCTGGAGAAACTGCAGCAGATGCCATCACCTTTGGAGTGTCAGTAGTGGTGAACGCAGCTCATACACAACATAAAGTGATACCCATCAAGGGAAGCACTTCAGACTGGGGAATTAGTTCCTGAACAGGAGGGGTTGAGCGTGCTAGTTTTTGGATACCAGCGGCTTTTACTGACAGCAGTGTTGGATCCTCCATGCTGGATGCCAGTCTGGGATACTGAAGAGCTGACCTCCAGGTTCTTGGTGTAACAGACAAGACATGATGAGGCTTTGGAAGTTCAGCTGAGATGTGACAAGACTTGTGAAGCCATGGCTGCCATCTTGTGAACAGTATCGGCTGTTGCCACCATTTTGTGCATGCAGACTGGTGCGAACGCCATTACAGTCACAGACATGGTGTTGTCTTCCTCTTCTGTGAAAACCACAGTGAACCAAGAGCCAACACACAAAGCATAAATCCACAAATTGACAGAGATGAACGCAGATCCTCACGTTAGACTGAAGAGGTCGATTTATGCAAAGTCACAAAAAAAAAATAAAAAAAATCTCAAATCAAAATAACGACCAGTAAGTCAGAATAGTTAGTGATGGCTAACTACGCTCTAATATGGTTTTCCAGCTATCGTGGGCCTTGCTTAATATCAAATAGTATCCTTGTAGTGTCCATAACTGGCCAGTGCTCCAACAGCTGCTGGATCCTTTTGCGGATCAAGAAATACCTTGTAAAGCTAGAAAAAGACTAAACTATGAAAACTGTAAACAAGACTGAGAAAAACACTGAATGGCTTGCTATCTCTAGGGGAGGGATGTGCAGAAAAATACTCTGCAGTCAAGTCACCTTTATTTATATAGCACTTAAAGGAAAAATACATTGCGTCAAAGCAACTGAACAACATTCATTAGGAAAACAGTGTGTCAATGCAAATTGATAGTTAAAGGCAGTTCATCATTGAATTCAGTGATGTCATCTCTGTTCAGTTTATATAGTGTCTGTGCATTTATTTGCAATCAAGTCAACGATATCGCTGTAGATGAAGTGACCCCAACTAAGCAAGCCAGTGGCAAGGAACTGAAACTCCATTGGTGACAGAATGGAGAAAAAAACCTTGGGATGAAACCAGGCTCATTTGGGGGGGGCCAGTTCTCCTCTGACCAGACGAAACCAGTAGTTCAATTCCAGGCTGCAGCAAAGTCAGATTGTGGAGATGAATCATCTGTTTCCTGTGGTCTTGTCCTGGTGGTCCTCTGAGACAAGGTCTTTACAGGGGATCTGTATCTGGGGCTCTAGTTGTCCTGGTCTCCGCGGTCTTTCAGGGCTGTAGAGGTCCTTTCTAGGTGCTGATCCACCATCTGGTCTGGATAAGTACTGGATCTGGGTGACTGCAGTGACCCAGTCTGTATCCAGATCAGAGGATCTGGAGGCTACAATGACCTCGGAATAAGAATAATATTAGCGTAGATGCCATTCTTCTAATGATGTAGCAAGTACATCGGGTGTTATGGGTAGTGTTCCCGGTTCACCTAATTAATACAGCCTAAAAATCCTTTAACGGATATGGATATTAAAATCATATTAGTATGTTATGTGTAAGCCAGGTTAAAGAGATGGGTCTTTAATCTTTATTTAAACTGCAAAAGTGTGTCTGCCTCCCGAACAATATTAGGTAATTTAGATATATTTTTGAGATGGAAAAATGCTGTTTTAGAAATGCTAGAAACGTGGCTTTCTAAGGAAAGACTGCGATCAAATAGCACACCTAGGTTCCTAAATGATGACGAAGAATTGACAGAGCAACCATCAAGTCTTAGACAGTGTTCTAGGTTATTACAAGCAGAATTTTTAGGTCCTATAATTAACACCTCTGTTTTTTCAGAATTTAGCAGTAAGAAATTACTCGTCATCCAGTTTTTTTTTTTATATCGACTATGCATTCCATTAGTTTTTCAATTTGGGGTGTTTCACCGGGCCGCAAAGAAATATAGAGCGGAGTATCATCAGCATAATAGTGAAAGCTAACACCATGTTTCCTGATGATATCCCCCAAGGGTAACATAAAGCATGAAGAGTAGCGGCCCTAGTACTGAGCCTTGAGGTACTCCATACTGCACTTGTGATCGATATGATACATCTTCATTCACTGCTACGAACTGATGGCGGTCATACAAGTACGATTTAAACCATGCTAATGCACTTCCATTAATGCCAACAAAGTGTTCAAGTTGATGCAAAAGAATGTTGTGGTCAATTGTTTCAAACGCAGCACTAAGATCCAATTAAACTAATAGAGAGATACACCCACGATCAGATGATAAGAGCAGATCATTTGTAACTCTAAGGAGAGCAGTCTCCGTACTATTATACGGTCTAAATCCTGACTGGAAATCCTCACATATACCATTTTTCTCTAAGAAGGAATATAATTGTGAGGATACCACCTTTTCTAGTATCTTGGACAGAAAAGGGAGATTCGAGATTGGTCTATAATTAACTAGTTCTTTGGGGTCAAGTTGTGTTTTTTTGAGAGGCTTAACAACAGTCAGTTTGAAGGTTTTGGGGACATATCCTAAATGCAATGAGGAATTAATAATAGTCAGAAGAGGATCTATGACTTCTGGAATCACCTCTTTTAGGAGCTTAGATGGTATAGGGTCTAACATACATGTTGTTGGTTTAGATGATTTAGTATAGTAGAGAATGAGTGGAACTGTTCCTCAGGAGTCTATAGTGCACTGTCTGATGCGATACTGTAGCTGATGGCTCAATGGTTGCAACTTTATCTCTAATAGTATCGATTTTAGAAGTAAAGTAGTTCATAAAGTCATCTGTGATGTTGGGAAATGTCAACACTCTTTGAGGCTTTATTTTTCGTTAATTTAACCACTGTATTGAATAAATACCTGGGGTTATGTTTGTTTTCTTCAAAAAAAAAAAAAAAAAGGGAAGAAAAGTAATCGGATCTAGCAGTTTTTGATGCTTTTCTGTAGGATAGGTTACTTTCCCGCCTAACAAAACAAAATACCTCTAGTTTTGTTTTCCTTCAGCTGCGCTCCATTTTCCAGGCTGCTCTCTTTATGGTGCGAGTATGCTCATTATACCATGGTGTCATACTGGTTTCCTTAACCTTCCTGAAGTGTAAAGGAGCAACTGCATTTAAAATGCTAGAAGAGAGAGTCCGTAGTTTCTGTTACATCATCAAGTTGTTCTGAGGTTTTGGATATGCTAAGGAATTTGGATACATCAGGAAGATAACTTAAAAAGCAGTCTTTTGTGGTAGAAGTGATAGTTTTTCCATACTTGTAACAAGTAGAATTTACAGGTTTAGCTATATGAAGTTTGCACAAAACTGTATACGGTAGCCTGTACAAACATAACAGTGGATTTATCATTAACATTTGTTTCTCAGGATAATGTTATATGAAGCACCATTACTTCAAACGAGTTATACTTGAAGCCTGCCCTCTGAGAAATCCTGAAAACGTTGTTATAAATTGAAGCAACACCTCCCCCTTTGCCTTTTAGACGCGGCACATGTTTATAACAGTAATCTTGGGGGGTGGACTCATTTAAAATAATGTAATCATCAGGTTTTAGCCAGGTTAATCAGAGCAATGATCAGTGATCATGTTATTTACAAAAAGTGTTTTTGTAGAAAGGGATCTGATATTCAATAAGCCAAGCTTTATTATTTGTTTATCCGTATTGCATCTGTTTTTTATTTGAAACCCCAATTCAATTGTTACTCTTAACTTGTGTTGGACATTTTTTGTATTTTCTAGTTCGGGGAACAGACACAGTCTCTATAGTGTGATATCTAGGTGAAAGAATCTCTATGTGCTGAGAATTAACTGACCTCTGTGATGTGAGGCAGCTAGCAGACGGTCGGTTTAGCCAGTCTGTCTGCTTCCTGACCTGGGCCCCAGTTGGTCAAGCATAAACTTGAAGACTATTTGCCATATTTCTAGAGAGAAGAGTGGCGCCACCCCAGGAGGGATAAAGACCATCTCTTTTCAACAGGTCAGGTCTGCCCCAAAAGCTCGTCCAATTGTCTATGAAACCTATTGTAAGGAAATATTAGCTCATTTATTTTGAGAAGAATCAAATCTAAAGATTCAAATTACTTTACTTGAACTGAGTCCAAATTTATTTAGTTTATACATCATCAACGGTTCGTCCAGCGAACTTAAAGTTCAGTATATCCTTAAAATCTGTTTGAGTTTACTTCATGAACAAGATAATACAAACAGAAAGATAATTTATACGCTACAGGCTAGGTAGCACAGGATCTGGGCAAAGTTTAATCTTAAAATACACCACACAAGACAATACTTCTTTATAAATTAAACAAGAATTTATCGAGCTATTCTATAGATTATATGGATCTAAAACTAAATGAACACACACACACAAACATACATACATATACACACACAGTTGCAACGGATTTATGAGATGAGTTAATGAGAAAATCTCTACCAACTTCACAGGCGTATCAAGAATCAATAAAAGCAGAGCCCTAGTTTAGCTTTACAACTTAACAATGACATTGCACCATTTCAGCAATAGATAGATGTTTGTTTGCCTTTACTTGTGGTTGTGCCGCTGGCCGCAGTGTCGTTTCGTCTCCTTGGCTCGCGTTGAGCTGAAAGGGGAATCCCGACTGTGATTCGCGGTTGCGTAGATGACGTCTAGGGATGCCTTTTGCCTTGATTGGTTGGTTGACTGCCCAGCAATTTTGAGAGATTCAACAGCTCTTGCCTTGACGGTGGACAAAGTTTCTTCCGAGTCCTCTCGTTTGCGCGGCGTGAGCTTTGGAGATTCTGTCACGGAAAGTTGAAGTTCTTTATGACGCTGATGACTAGAAGCCTGGGTTGAAAAGGCGCAAGCAAGCGAGGAAGCATGGTTTCGCTGTCACAAAGTTTTAACGAAGTGGTTTTGAGTTCTGGATGGCAAGAACGCTAGCAGCGTGTAGGTAGTTCAAGCCATGGCCAAGATGGAAGAGCAGCGTAGCGCAGCGCACCGCATTTAAGCGACATGATACACAACGCGCTTGGAGACTAGACTAGAGACTAGACTGGAGCATTGGGGTTTTATCGAAGCAGATTTGGTCCATCCCACGATGTGATCTCCCAATGGGATGCTGTTACAGAGCTTAGACATGCCCCGTACTGTTTCTCGATTAAACATCATGTGGCATTGTCATGTGGGATGGATCTTTGGGTCAATACCTTATAGAGTGTCATAATATGCACACTATATACAGAATCTGGAAATTTCATTTGCTCCAAGTTTAGATAAATAACGTGAGCTTTCATTCAATACTAAACTTTCCATATCTTACACGAACTATCTGTTAAAGTTATGAAACTATACATAAAGCATTGGTTAAAGTTGCACCGATTACCTTGAGCACATCAAACATATATAAAGACATAAAACATTATTTGTGAATCTAGTTAAACCTTCAGATTTCTTAATGGTTGTCCTTTTGAGATAGTTTGTTGAAAAGTTCAGTTCGTAGAAAGATTCTCAAGCAAGCAGGAATCAAAGTCATGGGATGATCCTGTATTGATTCTTTGTGTTGAGGTCCACTATTAATAACGATTACTGTGGCATTTCCATACATTGGGATCATATGATTCTGTGATACACAGGGTCCTTTTATCTTGTTAAAAGAGTTAATTAAATCAGCTCCTTTTTTAGGGACTCAGGATGTTGATGTACCATTAGTTTCCTCATGAGTGGGGGCATTTTGCAACAGACCTTTCCTCTGTTGTATGATAACGTTATCACTTCGCTTAATGTCGCAACGTCTTTTAGCCAAGCTAAGAGTTGTGCCTCTTCAGAGACAACACCTACAGCCTCTAAGCTCCATGCGGGGGCACACCCTCAGCCTGCGAGAGGAGATCTCTCCTGACGGGAACCTCCCATGGAGTGCCGTCAAAAAGAGAAATCAGGCCCAGGAACCATACCCGGCCCGTCCAGAACGGGGCTACTAACAGCAGCTGGACTCCGTCCCGGCGCACTCTCTCCAGAACTCCTGAGAGCAGAGCAATCGGGGGAAAAATGTACAGATGAAGCCTCGGCCATGTCTGTACCATGGCGTCCAGCCCCAGTGGAGCTGGATGAGTCAGAGGAAGCCAGAGGGGACAGTGCGATGTCTCTCGAGTCGCAAACAGATCCACCCGAGTCTGGCCAACATCTCCAACTCTGCTTCATCACCTCAGTGTGAAGCTGCCATTCCCTGGGCCTCGGCCCCTGCCTCAACAGGATGTCTGCTCCCATATAAAGATGCCCAGGAATGTGAACTGCTCTGAGTGAGAGGAATTCGTCCTGGGCCCACACAAGAATCTGGTACACTAGTTGTAAACGGCGTGAGTGCAGACCTCCTTGATGGTTTATGTAAGAGACCACCGCTGTGTTGTCGGTGCGCACCAACACATGGTGACCTCTTAGGTCTGGGAGAAAATAACAAAGTGCACAAAGCACGGCCAGCATCTCCAGGCAGTTGATGTGCCATGTCAGATGGCGACCACTCCACAGACCACGGGCAGGGTGGCCACTCATGACCGCACCCCAGCCGGTGAGGGACGCGTCCGTCGCTACCATACCGCGCTGACAAGGAGCTCCCAGCGCCGGGCCCTGGGACAAGACCAAGGCTTCCTCCACATATCCAAGGCACGTAGGCAGTGCCGCGTGACCTTTAGCATGCGAGGTGGGTTTCCCCTCAGGGAGAACTCCTTGGTCTTGAGCCACCACTGTAGGGGTCTCATGTACAGCAGGCCAATAGTATTCACGTTGGACGCAGCTGCCATCAGACCCAGCAATTTCCGTGACTGCTTGACAGTGAGTGACCAACCTTCTCTCACTCTCGCGACTGCAGTGAGGATCGACTCGATCCGAGCAGGTGACATACGTGCCTGCATCGTGGTCGAATCCCACACCATGCCCAGATAAGTGGTTCTCTGAACTGGAGAAAGCACACTTTTCTTGGCGTTAAGTCTTAACCCCAGCTCTTTCATGTGAGCGAGAACGACACCTCGGTGCCGAACCACCATCTGCTCAGATTCAGCTGATATCAACCAATCATCAATGTGGTTGAGTCGGGAATGTGTGGGGTGAGAGTGCAAGGCCAGTGGAAGATCCTTATTGGTAGGCTTTTGCCCCCAAAAGCAAACCTCAGGAACTTCCGATGAAGAAGGATGGAGATGAATGCATCTTTTGATAGATCGTGACACATCAGTCCTCGGACTTGGCATGTGCAGGCGTGCTAAACTTCAGTCCCCTGACTGAGAGGTTCAAAAAGCACAGATCTAGAAAGGGACACAACACCTCATTCTTCCTCCGAACAGTAAAGTACCGGCTGTAGGACCTGGACTCTGCAACTCAAGGAGGGACCACCTCGATGGTCTCCATCCTCAGAGAGAGTCTACTTCTGTTCCATTACCAGAGCCTGCTTGGGGCCCACCAGAACTGGATTCTGTGGCCTCTCACTACAGTGTGCAGGACCCATTGAGACACATTTGGTTTCACGCTGCAATATAGTCTACTAAGGGAATCAGCCTCTCAAGACTGATCTCTGGTTGCATCAGCGCAATTAGCTCGGTGCCCTGAAGCGGCGTACCGGCAGGAGATGGCCGAACTAGCTGCTCTGGAAACCTCCCAGGAGGTCGCAAGCCTCTTAGCACCGCTACGTTTCCGGGCGGTAACTGGAGACTGCTGCGCCCTGGAACACCGGCAGGGTTGGCAGACCGATCTCCTGAGGGCACTGAGGAGAGACGGGCACCGTGTAATGCAGTGTACACCGCTCTTCCCCAGAGAGGCCTGCCCTCCGAGGTCCTGAGCACACTCCTCAGAGCGTGCCCGACGAGAGCGGAGCGCTTAACAGTGAGAAAAGCATAGTCAGCCCCCCGAGAGCTGACTGCGCGAGCTCCACTCTTCATTAATGCTGCTTATGTTAATATTAGGCATAATATGCTTGTGTAAATGGTGCTTGTGTGACTGGTGCTTGTGTAACTGGCGAGCTCATCGACGCCTTTCCACATCAATCTCCTCAGAGAAAGACAGGCAGCGCCGTCGCGCCCTCTCATCGGGGAGAAAGTACCGCAAACGCGGGCTTCCGACCACCGAGAGCGGGCGCCAGATCTGATGGCTAAGAAAGAAGATAGGGACTTGCCCGTCTTACATTCCTTCCAGCAGATCCGAAAGCGAGTCCCGCGAGCACAACCACTGTTTCGCCTCGGCGAAAGCGGGGCTGGCACCGCGAGAAACGCCAGTGAAAGCTCTCTCCTCAAAGAGAGCCCTCAGAGAGTGAAGCAAAGGCTTGCATCGCAGCCGTCAACTCCCTCGAGAGCTGACACTGCGCGCTTCACTCTCAAGCAGACAGGGAAAAACACACAGCCTGAGCGCTGCCTGCTCTCGCCCAAAACTTCTCTTGATTGAAGCTTTGACAATGGAGTTTATCAGTGGACAAACGACACTAAATAAGACTCACAAACAGATAGCGACTGACACACACACAGAGCGCTTGCTGAAGACACAAGGCTGATACCCGGCTTCGTTGCTCATGCTTTTATGCTTCCTGGTCTCTGACGTCACCCGCCTATGACGTCTCGCCCTTCCTTTGGACTGATTATACATGTTATTCAGAGACGTCACGCTGGACGCGTTCCCCAAACGTTCGCCAAACGTTCTTGACGCAGCTCGAGTTCCTGAAGAGGAACAATAGCAATGACAGTATTGTTTTTTTCAGCTGGTAGGATTGACAACCAAACATAAATCAGAGCGTTTCTTGCTGCGTGTTCAATATTTGGTGGACGCCTATCTGTTCTCTTGTTGACCTACGTTAGCCTTGGCTGGTTAGGAGAAGGGAAGGTAGGGTGAGAGTCAGACAATTTTGAAACGAAGTGTTCAAGTTTCACAAAAATTTTGATTAAATGTTTCTAAAGTTCTCTGCTTTTATGATTCTCACATGTACAACCCAAAATGGCAACAGTAGTCAAATCAGAAGAGGACAGCTTAGAGAGATAAGAGAGTTTTTGCTCCCAATATTTAGGAAAGATGACAGGGTGGTAGCGCTGTTGAGTCGATACACCTAGAGGTTGGTTTTACTGCGTTAGCAAGGATAACACTAACTAACCTAAGTATTGAGGAAAATATAGAGTTTCTCACTGTTTGCACATAATAACCACTCTCCTACATGATTCCTTTATTTGTTTTTAACAGTAGAATTTATACTTATCCATTTATGGACATTTATGGATAAATATAGACCTACATATAACTACTGTGCCGTGCTGCTCATATTTATTACACAGTAAAAATGCCCCTTCGCTCACCCAAAACAGGTGGCCTGTGGATGCGAATCCAAAACAAGGAGTGGTGGGAGGCTGTCCTGCTCGACTTGACAGTTGCCGAGTGAAAGGAGAGTTTTATAATGACACACATTTATACAACACTTTATTCAAAAGGAAGAGCAGCTTGTTCCGCATGTCATACGTTATTATGCTATTTCTGGATTATCGCACTTGCGCCATCCTTTCAGTTTCGTGGTTCAGTTTGATCGAGTGTTTACATGCACTCTCAATCTTATTAGAAAAGGAATAAACCACCCCCTTCAGTACAATTTAAATTTCATACCGATTGAGCTCAATCGGATCGCTTAAGGTGTTTACCTGAAGGCTTTCGAGTCCGATTGAGCCGTCAATCCAATTACAAATGGAGTATTTGGATGCATGAAACTGCAGCCATTGAAAGTGTAGTTTGTAATAATAACAAAGGTGAACTCCAGGCACATTTTTGGTAGGAAAACAAAAAGAAGATCATTTTATTTAATATGTTAACCCTAGGCTTGGGAATTGAAAAACTATTCCAATTCTGGAATAGGATGCTTAAAATCAGGAATTGTTAGTTATAAAATGAAAATTTATATTCGTCTTATTGATTTTTTGTGCACATTTAAATTTGACTTTTTCTGTACAGCAAACATACGGGCATAGACATTATTTGAGGGGTACAGAAATATATATATATATATATAAACTACTTTTCACTATTTGACTTTTGTCTAATTGACAGGCTTTATTTATTTATTTATTTATATGCATTTTAATTGGATAAGAAATCAAATACACTGCTGGACTGGATACTGCTGGAGTCGTTTGTATTCTGTAATTTTTTCCTTTATTTTCCTAATGACAATTTTAAAATTGGTTTATACAAACACATGATAAGGTAGAATAATTTCTTTACTGAATTAAATGTTATGTCAATTAGCACTTGATTATAAATATACTATATTAACTAAAAAATACCTTTTAATTATCATTTTTAGCTACAGCAATGGTGGGATACCTTTGTCCATATTAGGGATTTCCTGCATGTTATAAGTTATTACTTCTACTTGGCCATTTTGGACTTTCTGCGAGACCGTCCCTGACTTCAAGTATGAATGAAAAATACATTGCGTGAGAGTGTTTGTGCTCCTTAATATCCATATTTTCTCGATTTGGATATGAATGAATTATCCGGTCATACATAGACTCAATACTACAATGCTCACACATTCAAAGCACTCACACAGAAAAAGTGATTTTAAATGCATCTGATTCATAGATAAATCATGGTTGATCTATCAGCCAGATGCACATAAAATGCATGCTCTCTTATTTCAGTGTTGTTGTTAATGTTGAGGTTATTTTAGCTTCACACATTTAGTTTAACTGCACTGTTAAAGAGGGCATTTTTACCATTACATTTAACTGCATGTACTGTATTTTAGAAACATACATTGTTCCCTTTCTGGCGGTCATGTTCTACGTTACATCAGAAAGAGACTGACGAATGGGGTCTCGCCCGAGAGCCCAATCACCTTCGAGTGGTAACAAAACTCATTCAACTCGCATTGAAGCTTTTGCTTCAGAGCCGAGCACATCATTGCTGCTTTCACAAGAGTGTTTACAAGCAAGTCAGCTGGTGTTGGTATGACGGCACGATTCAGCGGTTCATCTGAGCTTCCTGCATTCAGCTCCCACGTTCCCCTGAGCGCTTCAGCATCACTGAAAGAGCTTTTTTCTCTTTCTGAAAGAGTAAACGGTTTGAGTTTGCATTTTTTTTAAGATGTCATTCTGTGTTTCTGGGTGCAGTCGATATATGGTTCCTCGTGATAGCCACAATCGTTCTGCCACGTGCATGGGCTTTCAGCACGCTGAGACTGCATTCGTGGATGACTCATGCTCTTATTGCGGGGACATGACCATCTCAGCGTTAAGATCAAGACTCGATTACCTTAAAATATTGGTCTCAAACTCAATTCCTGGAGGGCCACAGCTCTGCACAGTTTTGCTCCAACCCTAATCAAATATACCTGATCCAGCTAATCAAGGTCTTTAGGATTACTAGAAACTTCCAAGCAGGTGTGATTTGGAGCTGGTTGGAGCTAAACTCTGCAGAGCTTTGGCCCTCCAGGAATTGTATTTGAGACCACTGCCTTAAAAGGTGTAGAGTCCCCTCTGCCACACCCCGTTCTAGCTTCTCTTCTCATAATAGAGCTACTTCGGCTGGTGGTCAGGGTGATCTGACCGTTACTGTGTGGGCTTCCTCTACGAGCCAGACTTCTCAGGCCACACCCCCCTCATTGCAGTGTTAATTTCGTTGACTAAATATTTTCGTCATTATTTTCGTCACGAATATATTTTTGCGGACGAAAACGAAACGAAAACTAAAAAAGAAGGCACTGAGCGAGACTAAAACTATGACTAAATTGATTGACATTATCGTCAACGAATAAAGGATGAGACGAAAATAGACTGTGACGAAAATCAAATCAGCAGACGGGAGAGATGCGAGGAATCAACAAAAGAACCGGCAAAACGGAACAGGTGAGACTGCATGAGAGAAGAGAACCAATCCGAGCCTGACTTATTGAGACGTGAAGCGTTTTTAAATGAGCTCCCGGGAAGACGGCATTCGAAGAGGTGATGTCTAAAAGAGCGACAAAATGTCCACAGCTCACTTCACGTTTGACGATGAACAAAACAAAACAAAGTGTAAAGCAGGCGGAGCGCTCATTCGTGGCAAGAACACAACCAATTTGAAAAGACATTTACAGACGAGCCACCCGGACATTTTCTCAAATGTAATTTCACAACGATGTTCTTTTGTTTATTGAGCTAAGCAAAATTGGAAGACTGAAGTGCGTAGATGTTGTAGCATTAAATATTACGAACTGAAAAGTACTGTAAAATAGCCCCTTCTTCAAGTTAGATGAGAGCACAATACTAATACGTAATATTATGATACATACATTTGATTAATACTAATGTTTAGTATATTTTATAATGTTCTACTTGTTGACAATATCACAAATATTTCTATATTAGTCATGTGAAACGTGAATGTTCACATCCTATCATTATACATACTAATCTAGCAATATTGTAGTATTTAAAACATACAATATTGCTAGACAAATGAATACCTTATAAAATCTTGTTACTTTTTTTATCCACCCAACTTATTAAATATTTACTTTAAATGTATGCACTTATTGTTCAGCTCAGCTGTAAGCTTTAAGGTCCTGGACCTAACTTTATTTTTCTTTTATTGATGGTCAATTGGCAGCTAGTTGTTGTTTACATTATCATGACAGTGTTTGTTGCTGCATAAAAGCTTTTGAATCGAAAATAAAGACACAGTTGTGTTGATATGAAGTTGAATTTGTGTTTTATATATTTTGGTTAAGTTTGTTTCCTATACCAGCTGAAAAAAATTGTCTAGTAAATCTGTTATTGATTTTAGTCTTATTTTAGTCGACTAAAATACCAAGCAATTTTAGTCGACTAAAATACCAAGCAATTTTAGTCGACTAAAATACCAAGCAATTTTAGTCGACTAAAATAAGACTAAAATTAAAACAAATCAGATGACTAAAACTTGACTAAAACTAAAAAGAATTATAGTCAAAAGACTAAGACTAAAACTAAATTAAAATTTCGTGTCAAAATTAACACTGCCTCATTGCCCTCTATGCCGGAGCGGCCAAGGGGTACGCTGGGATTCCCCAAGTGGAGTGTTCTGTTGCCATGTAACTGTCCTCAGAGCACGTCTGCATGGTATGGTGGTCCCAAGCTTCCCTCAAATAGCTGCACGGAGGCAGTGCTGATCCAGGGGTTTTCAGGCGTCAGGCCAAGTGGCGTTCCTGAGACAGGCGACCCGGAGTTGGGGTTGTCAGCTCATCAGCCCCTACTTCATAGTACCCAATAAAACAGGTGGGTTACGGCCAATCCTGGACTTGCATGACTTGAACCGAGCTCTTCACAGACTTCCGTTCAAGATGTTAACACCCAAGTGCATTTTCGAATGCATTCATCCGTTGGATTGGTTTGCAGCAATCAACCTGTGGCTAGATTCACAAAAATCTTCTTAAGAAATGAATTAAAGAGCCACACAGATGGGAAATCAAAAATTACCTGTATTACAGTGTATGGTGTAGCTGTCCATCAGTGTAAATAATGTGCAGAGTAAATAAACCAAAAAGTACACGATTTATAAAGTTATTGGCTTCTAAAGTAAGGAGTCGACTCTGAATCGCTGAAACGAGTCATTATAGATTTAAAATCTTTTGCCCATCTCTATGTACGTCACTAGAACACTTTCAATAATAATCTCCGCCTATCGTCTTGGGAGAAACGGAACTCTGACCTGCCCCACCCCCCACACAGACGCTCTGGTTGGTGTGATAGCATCATGTCGAGGAGACAATGGTTCTCATTCATGAAACATTCATAAATTTACGAGTAAATATCTGAGTGATTTGCGCGTAAAGAGAACTTCCCGAAAACTCCTGATTCACAAAAACTTCGTAACCGTAATAGTGATAGTGAAATGTGTGTGTGTGTTAATGAATTCCAATCAGTAAATGGGACGCGCGTGCACGCTCATTCTCAATTACCATAAATCCCGCCTATTAAATCCGACTGACAACTATATATGAGCATCATATTATGACATCAAACAAAGGATTTCAACATGTCTTCTCAAAAGCGACTGAAAAAGAAACATTTCTCAGCTGCAGAAATTGAAGTTTTATTATCAGAAGTTCATTCAAAACGCCACATTTTATTTTCAAGCGTAGCCTACTAGTGGCGTATCAGGTCCGTATGTAATTACTATATATAATATTTTTTTTCAAAATGCTGTGTAAATATGTACCCGATTAAGGTGAATTAAAATGCAGCCGTATTAATGAGCAAAACGTTTTATTTTTATTTTACGCGTGGCTGGGAGCAGGTGTAGATTTCTTTCGTACCAACTAACATTTGGAAAATACGAATGTTTTAATGAATCCAAAAATTTACGCCAAAACCACTTTACACGCGATTTACACAAAAATTCGTTATGCTCGTGTTTCATGAATGAGACCCAGTGTGTTTTTAATTGTAAAGGCAAGTTTGTTTTATTTTCATTACCAAAGAATGAAGATCAGAAGAACCAGTGGCTAAAATTCAGTTTTACCACAATACCAGAGCAGTACAACAAATCCCTTTTGTTGTGTTCACAACATTTCACTGATGACTGCTTTTCTAATCTCGGTGAGTACAAAGCGGGATTTTCAAAGCATTTGGCCATAAAAGAGGGTTCATTACCAACTTTATTTGGACCAACAAGCATCTCCGAATCACAACGCGAAGTATGATTATGAAGTTATGTGTTTGTTTTCTCCCGAGCGTCTTATCAGTATGTGTGCTGTCTGCAGCCTTTGCCTGTGCTGATGATCTTCATTTACAAACACGTCATTAAAATGAAGTGTAGCTCCGTGAATACTCAACGAAGAGACATGAGAGAGATATCTATAGAAAGCTTGACATGTCTTCTTTAAAACTAAACAAGTGCTGCGAACAGATACTCTGTGATAAAGTAATCCATATAAAAACAACGCGATGTCCGTTTTTCACGTCTCCCTTCATTCTAATGTGACCACGCCCCCGCACTGAACGCGCTATTCAGATTCAAACTGAAGCGCACGGCTTGAATACGCACACACAGAAGAAAAAGCAGCGAGACTGTTCAAGATTTTTATTTTACTGTTTGCTTCACGGTGAGAGGAATAAGACATAATTCACCCCAAAAAGATGCTAACGCATTGTTTACCTTGAATTTGTGTGCCGAACAATCAATCAAAACTGACTATGTCCAATCAGAACACAGTATGCTACCGAAAGGTGGGGTTTAAGGAAACTGAATCTTTTGAACAGCTTTGCGCGAACCGTTTAGGGATCTCTGAGAATTGAGGTAATTTTAAAATGATATTTTGACAAAATGACAATGTTTTTTAACCTGGGATGGATTTAAACCTATTGTAAAGGACTTATAAACAGTGATAGGAAGCTTAGAATTTTCATCTTACTGGCTCTTTAAGAAATTTCTTAAGATAAATTCCACAAAGTTTGTAAGAATGTTCTGAAGTGCAATTCATGAAAAATTATTTAAGTTCTCAAATATATTCTTAAGAACATCTTAATTTTTTCTTAAGAAGAAAATAACAGCCGTTATCTGAATTAAAACATGACGCACTGCTAAACTCACACTATTGTCTTTATGCACTTCCGGTAAATTACCCTAATAATCATAATAAGCACGCACCATAAACTGTATATTTTCGTTGCGACTTTGACTGGCACTCAGCTTCATGTTTTTAAAATGTAAAATGAATGGTGTTCAATTAAAGCTCCCTATCTGTCTCGTTTTAGAGTTGCTAATGAGTTTTGAAGTCAGCAAAATACGGCGTCACACACAGGCTAATCATGAGCGATCGTGTTTACTTTAACAGTAATCGCTGTCCCTTCAGAAAACTTGTGCACATCCCCAGTCCTCCTATGTATTATATGTAGCTGCTGTTGTAATGCATAAATATAACAATTAATGTAAAATAAACCAACAAATTAATTAAATAATTATTATTGTTTGGGATTTAAGACAAGTCTGGGGCTGTCCTAAATTTAAGAAGTAATTTACAATGATTTTTAAGAAGTTTCTTTTCAAGAATTTTAATTCTTCTTAGGTTTTGATTAACCCTCTGGAGTCTAAGGATATTTTTGGATCCTGGAGAAGTTTTGTCATGCCCTGACATTTGTGCTTTTTTCAGTTTCTTATAAATATCTAAATGGGTAAGGTCTAATATCACTTTAATCAGCACAAACTGGGCTATAATAATATGTGAAATGCATGTATGTCCATGATTGTATTTTTGAGGAAAAAATTATTATGCGTAGTAAGTGAAAAACTAAAAAGGTCAAATCACTTGAATAAGCCAAAAAAACAAAAAAAAACAAAGAAAAAGAAAAAAATTGGTTCCCGGGACTTTTGAGAACTGGAGCTTGTTGACTATTATTTTTCTTTCTAAATTATGTGAAAATCATCTTGTTTACTCACTCACAGAAAACAATATATAGTAGGCATCAACTATCATGAATATCATTGTGATTTACACCTGAGAAGACAAAGGCCTGCATAATGAGCCTTTAAGTCAGCTTGTGTCACTGAGAGGTGAAGAGTTACAAGAAAGAATGTGAGAACAAAATAATTCTATATAATTTTGTGTTTGTAGTTTATTTAGAATATATTTAATTATCCCACAACATACTTTAATATCCACTTGGGGGAGCAGTTAAACAGTTTATTAGGAACAATCAAAGCTGACCTTCAAAATAATATATATATATATATATATATATATATATATATATATATATATATATATATATATATTATTATTTATTTTTTTTATTTTTTATTTTTTGCATCATTACTCCAGTCACACAATCCTTCAGAAATCCTTTTAACAATCTTCTTTTCTACAATAAACATGTATTATTATTATTATTATTATTATTATTATTAATGTTATTGTTAATGTTGTTTGTTTTTTTAGGGGGAATAAATTGAAAGAACAGCATTGTGTTACATTTGTTACAGTTAAGATTTATTTGTTACATTTATATTATTTACATCAAGCTTTTGAATTGTATAGTATTGTATATTGTAACTGAAACTTCATAATATTTCACTTGATTATACATTTAGTCAGGAATTATAGTTTGGAAAAAGTCTTTGGAAAAAGTCTAACTAGTAAAATGTTTACACGTTATGTGAAAACTAGTACAAGTATTATAAATAAATAAAAAGAGACTTACTCATGTTTATGATCTCTGCTGAATAAAGTGCTTCATTCTTTTTTTTTCTGAGGAAATCCAAATCTCAAATCCTCAACCACATCACAACTTTTAGGGGTGAATTATGTCTTATTCCTCTCATTGCGAAGAAAAACAGTAAAATAAAAAAAAACTTGAAGAACAGTCTGGCTGCTTTTTCTTCTGTGTGGGCGTATTCAAGCTGCGCGCTTCAGTTTGAATCTGAATAGCGCATTCAGCGCGGGGGCGTAGTCACATTCGATATAATGAAGGGAGACATTGCATTGTTTTCATATGGATTACTTTATCACAGAATATTTGTTTTCGGTAGCACTTGTTTAATTCAAAAGCAGTCATGTCAAGCTTTCTATAGATATCTCTCTCATGTCTCTTCTTTGAGTATTCACGGAGTTACAGTTCATTTTAATGACGTGTTTGTAAATGAAGATCAGCACAGACAAAGGCTGCAGACAGAACACCTTGTTTGTTATCTTTATTTTATAAGTGCACAAAGTTTTGTTGTTATTATGTCTGTATACAAAAAAAAGTTGACACTTTACAGATTCAATTGATGTATCACTCTTATCTGTACGATTAAAACTGTGAAGTGTAATTTAAGTTCTTTTCGGGGTTATCAGGAGAAAATGACTCATAACGCGTATACGTGTTAATCGGCTCCAGAGGGTTAAGAACAATCTTAAGAAAAACGATAAGAATATTCTTAAGAATATTTTTTTAAGTTTTTTTCTTTTCTTAGTTAGAAAATAGGAAGAAATTGGCAGTTAAGAATAATTTTTTCTTAAGAAAATTTTGTGAATCTGGTCCCTTAAGGACCCGTACTTTCATGTCTCCATTCTTCCTCGAAACAGACCGTTTCTTCGGTTTGCTTTCAAGGGGCAGGCATTTCAGTACAAGGTTTTCCCATTTGGGTTGGCCCTGTCTCCCTTTGTCCTTACAAAGATTTCGGAGGGAGCCCTGGCTCCTCCCATGGAACGATGTCTCCGTATCCTCAACTACCTCGACGGCTGGCTGATTCTAGCTCATGCTCTAGTGTGGTTGTGCGAGCACAGGGATCTGGTGCTCAGACACCTCATCTGTCTGGGTCTTCAGGTCAACTGGGAAAAAAGCAAACTCTCTCCTGTGCAGAGGATCTCTTCGCTCGGTATGGAAATAGACACGGTCGCCATGTTCCCGCAGCTTATGAATGAGCGCACTCAGTCCCTGCTGAAGTGCCTGAGACAATTCGAGGGCAAGAGAGCGATTCCACTGAAACTCTTTCAAAGGCTCCTTGGGCATATGGCATCCACAATGGAAGTCATACCACTCGGGTTGCTCCATATGAGACCGCTTCAGCACTAGCTTCATGACTGAGTATCGAGATGGGACCTGTTTGCCTCTCCAGAAAATTCCCACTGCCAGTTGTTTTACTCCCTGACCGAGGCCACCCTTGGCATGGACGCTCTGGGGCACAGATGGCCGCTGGTCCTGCGCAAGTATGCGTTTCCCCCAGTGAGCCTTCTTGGACAGACATTGTGAAAGATCAGGGAGGACAAAGAGCAGGTCCTCATGGTTGCGCCTTTTTGGCCCGGCCGGACCTGGTTCCCCGAACTTGTACTCCTCGCGACAGCCTCTCCCTTGCCAATTCCTCTGAGGAAAGACCTTCTTTCTCAGAGACGGGGCACCCGCGTTCTGATCTTTGGAACCTACATGTGTGGGTTCTGGATGGGTCATGGAAGGTTTGGGGACCTTGCCACCTCAGGAGGTAGCTATCATAACTTTGACCAGACAGACCAGACAGACTTTGAAGTGGAAACTCTTCGTTACTTGGTCTTCTTCACATCGTGAAGACACCTAGAGATGCCCGATTGGGTCAGTCATTTCCTTTCTTCTGGAAGGGATGGAACAAAGGCTGTCTCCTTCCACCCTGAAGTTCACGCCATTTGAGCTCAACATGACCCTGTTGATGGTAAGTCTCTTGGGAAGTATGATTTGATAATCAGGTTCCTGAGATGGGCCAGGAGGCTCAATCCGCCTCGCCCTCAGCAAGTTCCCTCTTGGGACCTCGCAGTGGTTCTACCAGCACTGCTTGCTCTCAGTAGAGCTAAAGTTTTATCATTGAAAACTGCACTTCTGACGGCTCCATGCCTGAAATTCGGGCCAGCCAACTCACGCTATCTTGAGACCCAGGCCTGGGTAAGTGCCCAAAGCTCCCACCACTCCTTTAAGAGATCAGGTGGTGAACTTGCAAGCACTGCTCCTGGGGAAGACCCAGCCCTGGCACTGCTCTGTCCAGTACCTTAGGACCTCATACCAGCTCTTTGTTTGTTACGGAGGCCAGCAGAAGGGAAAGGCTGTCTCCAAACAGAGGTTATCTCACTGAATAGTGTATGCTATTGTCCTGGCTTATTGCTTATTGTCCTGCTATTGTGCTGGCTAACAGACATCTGTAGAGCTGCGGGCTGGGTGACACCTAACACATTTGCAGGATTTTGTAATCTCTGTGCAGAGCCCGTGTCCTCCCGGCTACTTGCCCCTTTGGGCCAGTAAGGACCTGCTCAGTGTCAATCCGCTTGCTGCATCATTCAACTCCACAGACTGGATGCATGCGCTATTCCCCATAGATGAGTACCTCAGTTCAGAACCCTGGGTTCCTTCAGCACTGTTCATGTCCAGCACTTGTGTGCATGCCCTATCGGTCAGCCCTGTGTGGGACTATGTGCCTCCATGTGTTGTGATTCCCCCTTTCTGGGCAATCCCATGTGTGTATTTCCACAGTAAGTCTCTTCGTAGCATGTGTCTTTCCCTTGGCAAGCACCTTGCCAGCTATGTCATTGAAACTTCCACCCTGCGGGCTGGTACCTCAGAGTTCATGTGTAACACCACCTCTTGGTTGATACCTGCCTTTGTAAGTCCTCCTAAGAGCAGGCAGCCTGCTAGTATACATCCAGCTGGAATATGCTACCCAGTGTATTCTGTGTCAACTATAGGCCCTCGCTTGTGCTGGCCTCACGACAGGGTGCTTTCACTCACACAGATTACTGGAAGACAGCCATGTGTCACTCTCTTTCTGACGTAACATAGAATGTGACAAACTGAAAGGGAACGTCTAGGTTACATATGTAACCCTTGTTCCCTGAAGGAGGGAATGGAGATGTTACGTCCCTTTGCCACATTGCTGTTCCACTGCACGGCCGGGTCACTGGGCTCAACTCCTCAGCAAAGACTTGAGTGCGAGTTGCTCGCACTGCTCCTTATATACCCGCACAGTGTGGGGAGCTTGCGATGCAAATCCGGCAGACCAAGGTACACTGTGTAGCATTGGCTCATTTTATTACCACTCAAAGGTGATTGGGCTCTTTGGGTGAGACCCCATAACCCATTTTGTCTCTTTTTAATGTAACGTCTCCGTTCCCATCTTCAGGGAATGAGGTTACATACGTAACCTAGACGTTCTTAATCCATCCATGCAATAACTGTGTCCTTCTAACAACCGAATTTCTATTTATTTATACTGCTGTTTAATATTGATGTTATGACCCAATTTAAGAGCTGACAAAATTACGACTTAAAATCAGAGCATAGCTCAAATTCACTAAAATATTGAAATGCTATGCTGATTCAAAACGAAAATGGCGGGAATTGACAGTCAAAGTATTATGCGGTTTGAACGGCCAGCTCCTGCAGCTGAAAGGGAAGTTTTGATTTGTTTTGCACCAGAGTCAGACCTGTCTTTTATTGGCTGAAATGCAGGGCTCCACACCAGGATTTTGAAAAGTGCCTGTCAAATGCCGGCTCACTCTGTTTCTCCATATGTGCCTTCTTTGTCTATTTTTTTTCTTTGTACTTTGTACTTTTGGTGAAGAAAACACATAGCGTTGAATAGTTTAATTTTATATCAAGTAAAAGTAAAAGTACCACAATTTAATTATACTCAAGAATAAATAAATAAAAATACTCAATTACTGTAACAAATATATTTGTAGCTAGTTACTTTCCAACTCTAAGTATCACTCAGTTTTTAAAATCTAGTCAGATGTTTGTGCTTGATTTTATGGTGTGAACTGTCTAAATGTATCCTTTGTATTTCTGTGTTATTTGGTCTCCTAGGAAACCAGCAAGACAAACAGCAATCAGGACCTATCACGAAGTCCACAGAGTTTGAGTGATACTGGCTATTCCTCTGATGGAATCTCCAGTTCTCATAGTGAAATTACTGGCGTTATCCAGGAGGAAGAGCTTAAAATGTGCGAGAGGGGTCTGACTGGACACCATACACCACCAAGTCCATCTGAGCTGATTAAGCTAGAGAGCTCCATGCGGAATCTACTAGAGTCTAAAGTTTCATCTGAAGGGGAAAGAGCACAGGACAAGAAGTGTGGGAAAAAGCAACATGGTGACATCAGGAAACATCAGTCTCCCTCAATATCAATTAGTCCAGAGGAATATGACTCAGATGAGGACTTTGAAGGCATTATGGAAGAGGATGAAGATCCAACTGAGGAAGAGCTTAGAGCAATTGCTGATTTCGAGGATAATAGTAGCCATAAAAAATTGAATTTAGAACCTGAAGAGATTACTGATGAGGAGTTTATGAGAAGGCAAATTATGGAGATGAGTGCTGATGAGGAGAATGAGGATGAAGATGAAGAAGAAGAAATGGAAGAAGAAGAAGATGATGATGATGATGAGGATGAAGGCTATGGCTACAAAAAGCTAAAAAAGACTCAAAAGCACTTCACTGACTCAGGAAAAGAAAAGCGCCGTCTCACTTATCACTCTAGTAGCTTTGAGGAAGATAGTAAAACAACTACTGATGTATACAAAGGTTCGGCAGAAGAAGACCTGATGGCCTCGCAAGGAGGCTTACGCAGATTTAAGACCATAGAATTGAACAACACTAACAGTTATAGTCGAGACATGGAGTTAAACAATGACAATGACCTGAGTCTCGACCGGGAGCCTGAGCTGGAGATGGAAAGCCTTATTGGTTCTCCAGAAGAACGGTCAAGAGGGGAATATTCCTCCACCCTCCAAACAACCACTTCTAGCTATAGTTCAGGGATATCCCCTACTTCCATATCATCCATGGAAGATGACAGTGACAGTAGTCCTAGTCGGAGGCAGCGGCTGGAGGAGGCAAAGCAGCAGAGAAAGGCCAGACATCGCTCCCATGGCCCTCTCCTTCCTACCATTGAGGATTCCTCAGAAGAAGACGAATTGAGGGAAGAAGAAGAACTTCTAAAGGAGCAGGAAAAGATGAGAGAAGTGGAGCAGCAGAGAATACGAAGCACTGTCCGGAAAACCAAACGTGACAAAGAAGAGCTAAGAGCACAAAGGCGCAGAGAACGATCTAAGACTCCCCCAAGCAATCTGTCCCCCATTGAGGATGCTTCTCCAACGGAGGAGCTAAGACAGGCAGCCGAGATGGAGGAACTCCACCGATCCTCTTGCTCAGAATACTCTCCTTCAGCTGATTCAGATGCTGAGGGCTATGAAATTTCATCTAAGCTGTACAAATCTGGTAGTGAGTATAACCTACCAACCTTTATGTCACTTTATTCTCCTACTGAAAAACCACAAACTACATCATCTACAGCTGCTATAACAACTCCCTCTAGTGGCAAACAATTAAAAAGTGCAGAAGAAGTGTATGAAGAAATGATGAAGAAAGCAGAGATGTTGCAGAAACAACAAAAGCAGCAGACACAGCAGCAATCAGGCTCAGGTCTGATTTTACAACAGTACAGCACATCCACCTATCAAGAGTCAGACATTAAAAATAGACAAGAAATTGAGGATGAATATGATTATCCTGATCAAGATGATCTCCACTATGAGAACGAGGAGACAGTTGATATCTATGAAGAGATCCGCCAGACATCACAAAACATTTCAAAACAGCTTGATGACAAAATGGAGATGGATGTGTCCTATTCAGAAAAGCAGTTACTAGATACAGGCTCAGCCTTTGCTAAGTTGCTGGAACAAAGCAATGCTTTACTGACTCCTGGCACAAGTCCCACCCAGCTCTCAGCACCAGTATCATTTTCAGAAACTGGGACAGGAGGACGGATACCTGATGTCAGAGTAACCCAACATTTTTCAAAAGATGGGCAAAAAGATAGACTTAGAAATCAAACTGGTAAAAATGGTATTACACCAACAGTTGCTGCCACAACTATTGCTGCTTATGGAGTGTATGCCAGGGATAATGTCACTGTCTCTCAAACTAGTGCCAGCCAAACAGTGTCCCAAACACAACCCAACTTATATGGTCGGCAAACTACCACAACCTCTGCTGGTGTTTCAAATGTGTCTCATAAAATAGCTGCAATCACTCAAGCTTACAACCAAAGAGAGAGTGCTGCAAAGAAAATGACAATCAACAAAGGAGTCCAAATGAAGGATAATTCAACATCATCAGAAACGATAATTGAATCTGGCCCAAGTTCAATTAGGTGTTATACTTACCATGAAAGGAGTCCACCTCTTTCTCCCACTTCATCTCCTCTTCATAGTCCAACAAGATCTCTGTCCAGGAGAACAGCTGAGCTTTCAACTCAAACAGTTAGTCCTTCAATGTTGGCTTCTTCAGGGAATGCTTCTCACACCTCTTTGGTTATGGCACAGGGCACTCAGACTTCACATGGGGTTGTTTCACCTAGCCTTTTTAGACAGCAGTCTTCTCAAGATACCTATTTTATTGTTAGAACAGAGGAGCTTGAGCCCACTAGTCCACCAAAGCCAGTTACAGTTAACACAGCAACATCTCCTTTGTCCTCACCAACAAGATTTAGCCGCCAATCAACATTTGATGCCTACTCACCTCCTGTCAGCCCTCCTGATACTCCGCCACATCAGTTATCACCCCAACATGGTTTTTACAAGAACTATAGAGCTGGAAAAGTTAATGTTGGAACTAGCATGGTCACCACTGCTAGCATGTATACCCGTGGATCATTATCAATGGAAAACATATCCCTTTGTCGGATTTCGACAGTTCCTGGTACTTCAAGAATTGAGCAAGGACAACGGTTACAGAGTGGAAGTGTAGTAGATCTGCGAACTGGAATGAAGCCTACACCAATTGTTATGACTGACCAAGGAATGGACTTGACTTCCTTAGCCACAGAATCTAGAAAATATTCTGGGTCTGTTGAAAGAACCCCAATTCGTCAATCAACAACTATTCAGCCCTTAATAATGAACCTGAATACACAAGAGCAGCTGCATGTTGTGACATCAACAGCAACAACTGTCAGTGTTACTGTAACTGCATCTATGTTCATGTCCCAGCCTAAGCACCCTGTGCTATATTGTGATCCTCTTGAAAACAGATTTGATTTGGGCAAAGATATGGGAACAGTAGTTTGCCTGGCACCAAATAAGCCACCCCCAGTTGATCCATCCATACCAAAGATCGATGCTAAGCTGGAAGACCTGAGTATCCAGCAGCAGCAGTTACTTAAACAGCAGCAGAAGCTTCAAGAGCAACAACAACTTCTTGAGCAGCAGCTTCAACAACATCATCAGCTTCAACAACAAGCTGCCTCTTTTGCCAAGTTGAATTTGTCTACTCAACTACCTCTATTCAAAAAGGATATGCTTGTCACTCAAAAAAGCACTGCCACAGAGGTAAATGTCATCGTGCCAGGTATGATATCTGAGGTGTATAGTGTTGGAGGTCCACTTGAGTTAAGGGGAAGGCAAGCAGAAACAAGTATCATGAATCTAACAAACGTCAAGCCTCAAGGGTTGATGGTCCAGATAGATGGCACTGCACAAGGAGCCACTATAACACAACTAATCAAACCAGAGGAAGGCCAGGATGCAATGATTTTAACAGGGCAAATAAAATCAGAAAATCAATTAACTTGTTGTGATATGGTATACAACTTGCCATTTGGCGGTAGCTGTGTGGGTGGTCCATTCTCCCAGAAACCAGTCCCAGATGAAACTTCTAAGCCATCATTAAGAGCACCTTCCTCACTACCGCAGCTCTATCAACAACATGGTTTACAGCAAGATGGGTCGGCATTCCAAGATTACACAATTAAATCATACACATTGCCTCTTCCTGGACGACTACAACCATCAATTTCTGAAACTAACCTTGCAGAGGCAGGGTTGTCATCATATTCAACAAATCTTGATCCCCAATTTCATGCCTCTGGGGAATTTTTCACAGACACAGGAAAGGATGGATATGATGGAGGGTACCTTGGAATGGGGCTTCAGTATGGTTCCTACACAGATCTTCGTCAGGGTGATGTTGCAGATCTTCCAATAAGAAGGTACAACTCCCTAACTAACATCAGCTCAGATTATGGATATTTCTCAGGTGATTTTGCTGAATCTAATCTTGCCCAATACAGTGCTACAACTGCCAGGGAGATAAGTCGCATGTGTGCAGCCCTTAACTCCATAGATAGATATAGTAGTAACCCTGACATATTACAGCTGGGCACTGGAAGAAGTAGTGGTCCACCTAGTAGAATTAGTCTGCCCCAAAGTCACAGACATGGTTTCAAATACAACACAGATGGAAAGCCTCTTTCCCACAGTCAAGCGCTAACTGATCTAATCAATGCAAGACAAGCCAGTCTTCGAGCTATGTATCCATCAGCTATTAGATCAGCTGACGGCATGATCTATTCAACCATAAACACACCAATTGCATCAACAGTTCCAATAACTACCCAGCCTGCACCTGTGCTACACCCTTTATTAAAAGGGGTATATAGACCTTATCCTACACCAAATATGACACCAATACCCCTGGCAAGCCTAACTAGACTGCCACTAGATCCAAGGAATGGGCAGGCCCCTTTCCAATGTTCTACACCCAACCCTCTCCCTGTTACAACTTCTACAAAAGTTTCTGAGTCTCCAGCTATCACAACAGTCCAAGATGCCCCATTGTACCTTGGTAAATCTCCATTAAGCCTAACAGTAGCTGGAGCAGTGACACAACCAATTCAGCCTTCTTCTGTACCTGCTGGTCCTATCACATCAGCACTTTTTTCAACACCAGTGGCCACGGCAATGAGCCAACCTGACATCCAGTTGCAACCAATAAATCTATCTCAGCCCCACCTACAGGCCAAATCCACTGCCCAGCCTTCTATACAACACCAACTACCAGTGCAGGGTCATTCTATTGCTTCCAAAACACAGCCACCCCCATCATCTCAAGGAGGTGGAACCACTGCTGCTGCTATTCGAAGTATTGCTTCAAGACAAGAAAAAGAAACAGAGGAAAGACTGCATCAACAGCAGGAACAGCTTTTGCAGCTTGAGAGAGAACGAGTGGAACTAGAAAAATTGCGACAGCTAAGGCTTCAGGAGGAGCTTGAGCGGGAACGTGCAGAACTGCAGAGGCATAGAGAAAAAGAGCAGATGCTAGTGCAGCGAGAAATTCAGGAATTGCAGACTATAAAGCAACAGGTTTTGCAGCAACAACAAGTTGAGAGAGAAAGCCAGTTGGTCATACAGAGAGAGCAACTAGCTCAACAAAAACAACAGCTTGACCAGATCCAATCTTTACAACAGCAGTTACAGCAGCAGCTTGAAGAACAAAAGAGACAAAAGACTGCCACAGCTATTACAAATACTCAAATCTTCAGTGATCAATCTGGCAGAATAATTCAGCCACAGGAATTGACCTCTGATATGTTGTATAGTGATGTTCAGGTTTTCTTAAGACCACTACCAAATTCTACATCAGAGATATGCTTGAGAAATAGTGAAGATCAAACAGAAATCAGGTCCATGCGTAAACAAAGATCAATGCCTCGACTGCAAGATGGAAATAATGGAGAATTAACAGTGCTTTCCTTGCCCCAGAGGCTTGTAGACTGCAGTGTGCAAACTGATGATGAAGATGGAGAGGAGAGGTACCTGGTACCAAGGAGACGACGGACTAGGCGCAGTGTGGATTGCAGTGTTCAGACAGATGATGATGAAGACAAGGCAGAGTGGGAGCAGCCAGTAAGACGTAGACGTTCCCGTTACACAAGACATTCTGGTGAATCTGGTGTAGACCATAAATCTGAAGCACCTCCTTTTATCACTTCAGTTGCTAAGACAGCATCTTCCAGCATTGCCATTCAGACAATTCGAGACTGTTCTTGCCAAACTGAAACAGAGCAGCTAGTTAGAGTATCTCCAAGCATACATGTCACCATGCCAGACCCCAGCAAGGTTGAAATTGTCCACTATATTTCTGGTCCCGAGAGAACACAGAAGGGTCAAAGCTTAGCTTGCCAAACTGACCCTGAGACACAGTCTCAAAGCATAGTTATTCCACAGATTAGCATTGCTACCACTGTCAGTCCCACCAGTGTCCACTTAGTTGGTTCTGCAGATCCACTCTCTCCAGGTCAACAGAGTGCTGTGAAGTTTGGGAGGCGGAAACCTGATCCTTTGGAGTTTGGATACCAGCAACATCACCTGCATAATGAGTCTTTGTCCAGCTTGATCCGGCAACAACCTAAATCTCCACAGGTGCTGTATTCTCCTGTTTCTCCTCTTTCTTCTCCACAACGCATCATAGAAACAGCATTCTCTTCTAGTGAGAGGCTGAATAAAGCACATGTCACCCCGCAGCAGAAGTCCTGTATTGCTGAGCCATCACAGAGACACCAGGCCCTTCCCCGCCCAATGAAGAATATTCAGAGATCTTTGTCAGATCCTAAGCCTCTCAGCCCAAATACAGATGAAAGTACCAAGGCTAGGATTTCACATTATCAACAGCAAGCCCTTCAGAGTCAGGTATGGATAATTCAGTATCTCTCTGATTTTTAACTTCCACTGGCTTGCTACAAAGGACAGTATGAACTTGTTAGAACACTATGACTCAAGTGATGTTGTTTCCACAGTTTATATATTGCATATACAGACAGTTGAATTATTTCTTGAATATGGGATTGCAATGTGTTATGAAGTTCTCTGTCTGCATTTGCAAGCCTGAGATGCTCAGAAATGGCCAGTTAGTATATCTTAATTTAAATTTACATTTATGCATTTAGCAGACACTTTTATCCAAAGCATCTTACTGTGCATTCAAGTTTTTTTTTTACAGTATATCCCTTGGATTCTACTTTTTCTGGTATTGTTTCAATTTAATTGGTGTCCTTGATTGTTTTGTTATTGTACAGTTTTTAGAAAGTATATTCTAATGTTTTTCATGTTTTTTGAATAAATAAATTACTTTTTGTCTGCTTGTGTCGCAGACGGTTTCTTTTAAAATAAATTGTATTGACTTGTCGTTTACAGGTGCTGGTCATTTAATTAGAATATCATCAAAAAGTTGATTTATTTCACTAATTCCATTCAAAAGTGAAACTTGTATATTATATTCATTACACACAGACTGATATATTTAAAATGTTTATTTATTTTAATTTTCATGATTATAACTGACAACTAAGGAAAATCCCAAATTCGGTATCTCAGAAAATTTGAATATTGTGGAAAGGTTCGATACTGAAGACACCTGGTGCCAAACTCTAATCAGCTAATTAACTAAAAAAAAAACTGCAAAGACCTTTAAATGGTCTTTCAGTCTAGTTCCACAGACTACACAATCATGGGGAAGACTGCTGACTTGAAAGTTGTCCAAAAGACGACCATTGACACCTTGCACAAGGAGGGCAAGACACAAAAGGTCAGTGCAAAATAGGCTGGCTGTTCACAGTGCTCTGTGTCCAAGCACAATAATAGAGAGGCGAAGTGAAGGAAAAGATGTAGTAGAAAAAAGTGTACAAGCAATAGGGATAACTGCAATCTGGAGATGATTGTGAAACAAAACCCATTCAAAAAAGTGGGGGAGATTCACACAAAGTGGACTGTAGCTGGAGTAGGTGGTTCAAGAACTAGTACACACAGATGTATGCTGTGATGATGGGTTGGGGTGCCATGTCATCTGCTGGTGTTGGTCCACTGTGTTTTCTGAGGTCCAAGGTCAACACAGCTGTATATCAGCAAGTTTAAGAGCAATTCACACTTCCTGCTGTTGTCCAACGTTATGGAGATGCAGATTTCATTTTCCAACAGGACTTGGCACCTGCACACAGTGCCAATGCTACCAGTACCTGGTTTAAGGACCATAGTATCCCTGTTCTTAATGTATTGGTCTTAAGTAATATTCACATTTTCTGAGATACTGAATTTGGGCTTTTCCTTAGTTGTCAGTTATAATCATCAAAATTAAAATAAATAAACATTTGAAATATATCAGTCTGTGTGAAATGAATAAATATAATATACAAGTTTCACTTTTTGAATGGAATTAATGTAATAAATAAACTTTTTCATGATATTCTAATTATATGACCAGCACCTGCATATGGCCATCAGGGCAAGATAATATACTTGGTCAGATTCACGTAGATTTAAATAAGAATCTTTATAAATGCATGCCCAAATAGTTTTCTATAACAATTAACCAGTAGTCTGAGCAATGCTAGTAGTTATGTGTGGATCTCTAATATATAACATTGTGTTGTCCTCTGTATTTCATGGCCCTGCTCTTTCACTCTTCCTGGACCCCGTGTCTCTGCAGCTGGCAGCCCTGCAGCAGAGCTCCCTCCTAAGGAAGGTGAAGAGGACCTTGCCCAGCCCCCCACCAGAGGAGACTCACCTGCCTATGGTCACCCCTAACCTCTCACACATGTTTGTGCCCTCTCTGCCATCTCTGAAAGGGAGTTCTCGTTTAGCTGCAAAGGCCAGTTTACTTAAGGACTTGACCCATGAGCTGAAGGCTGTTGAACAGGAATCTACAAAGCTACGTAAGCAGCAGGCTGAGTTGGAGGAGGAAGAAAAAGAAATTGATGCCAAGCTTAGATACCTTGAGTTGGGCATCACACAACGAAAAGAGACATTGGCAAAGGAAAGAGACAGGAGGGAGCTAGCATACATGCGCTGCATGGGTGATTCGCGAGAATATATGTCAGACTCTGAGCTCAACAATCTTCGCCTGACAGTTGCAGCCACATCGTTTGAGAGCAGTGGGCTAATGACAAGACCTAGCATGGCACCACTCGGCCAGTTTACCTGTGAGCTAAATACTGCTGCCCAGTTTCCCCCCACATCATCTTTTATGTCTTACCAGTACCCCCAAAGTCTCCAAACAGCAACTACCCCACAGGCCTCTACACTGCAGAGCACAGGTTTCAACCAACCTCCCTATCCATCAGTAACCCAAGCTCAAGCTCTCCCCCAACCCACCCCCTTGCAGACTTATCCAACCCTATCTTACCAGGTCCAAGGGCCATTTCATTCCCAATTCTTTCCACATAACCAGCCTCCATATCCAGCAGACACTTCAGTGCCACCTCCAGCACAGCCAAGCCAACCAGGGTTTCAGCCTACACTACCACCTACTGGTCCAGCCCCTTATCCAACCCACAGTACACCATACCCAAGCCAGGCACCCCCCTATCCAGTCAGTCAAGCAAGCACTTATCAGCCACAGACAGACACTCTCACTTTTCACCAAAAGCCACGACAGACATTACTTGCAGACCTTGAACACAAGATGCCCACAAATTATGAGGTTATAAGCAATCCAACAGTTGTAGTAACAACCACTGTCCATGATATCACTTACAGCCAGTCTGGCTTGGGTCCATCTTATGGCCAACACAGTACAATTATGGCAAGCACTTATGGCCCCTACTCCTCATCTGTATCAAATACATATGGTGGGTCTTTAGCAACCTCTGCATCCTCTGGTTATGGGCCATACACAACAATCTCATCCAGTAGTTATGGGCAGTACACAACAACTATTGCAAATACTTATGGATATACAGTAACTACAGCTAGTTCCTATGGGCAATATAATACCATAGTTACAAATACATATGGGCAGACAACACTATCTGACCATATACACTCAACGGAGAGCCCCTCTATGTACACCAGTGAAGGCCTATACGGATCATCCAGCCTCGAGCAGAATGTCCCAAGGAACTATGTCATGATTGATGACATATGTGAACTCACCAAGGAAGGCATGGGGACAGGTTCAGACTCACATCGCAATGAGAGTCATGGACGATATGGGAGTGATGGACTTCACACTCGAGGGGGGAGTTCCTTTGGCAGACCAGAGGATGAACGTGATGCAGATCTATACGACCAACATCATAGCAGGGGTAAGAGCACCTGCAACTACCAATCACAAGGGGCACATATGCATGGCCGGGCAGTGGGAAGCAATAGCATGGGTGGGGGATCATCATATTACTATGATGACTGCAGTCACTCAACACCTACATGGCCAGCCCAGAGGCACTCCTCAAAGAACCAGTGCCCTTCAGCCGTCATGTCCTCCAGGAGGAGCAAACATCGTAAACAAGGCATTGAGCCGAAGATATCCAAATTTTCCCCAATTGAGGAGGCTCATGATGTGGAGGCTGATCTGGCCTCTTACACCATGAGCACCTCTACAACCAGTGGTTATGGCTCAGGTTCCCATTATCATAAACTTCAAGATGGCATCTATGGGCCACGGAGTACTTACAGTCCACAACGGGACTACTATGATGATGAACATCTCTTTGGCTACGGCAGGTCTCGTTCAGCTGGTTACGGCATGGACAAAATCTCTCCCTGCGAGAGGGCCTACAGAAGCAGGTCATATGAACGGGACCATATAGACCGGTCATACCGCAGCAACTATGGCCACAGTGTGCGCCCTGCTTTGCATTCTCAATATTCAGAAAAGGAGAACTCCCACCTCATGATGAAGCTCATGGGTGTTGGGAGGGCTTTCGGCTATCCATCAAATTCATATGGTTCAAGTCACTCTCTACCTGATGTGCAGGACCATATTCGAGACCTGCCCCGGACCCATGTCTACAAACCAGATGATATGTATATAATTGACGATATGCATTGTGCTGTTTCTGACAGCGAAGGTAATTGGGAGCTGAATGCCAGCATTACTGCCCACTTTAAATATCCCCCACCCACCCAGAGAAAGAGAGTGAATAGCTGAAGTAAAGAAATGAAAACCAAGTGCATGCCCTTGTTTTGTCTTCAGGCAATATGCAGCTTTCAGTAAATCTGATGCTCAATGTTGTGCTCAGTTCCAAAAACTGCATGAGTTGTTGTGTGGTCTCTTTATTTTTTACACACTCTTTTTTAAATTTTTTTATTGCAACGGTGATTCATTTGCGTGTGTACTGAGTGTATGATTTTGATTTTTAACTTCCAAACCTTTAAATGGAAAAATAAAAATCTTATTCGAGGTAATTTTTATAATCTGAATGTTGAGTTTGAATGCATTGCATGCTTTTTCTTTAAGTTTTGTCTATTTTTGTTCTTTTTCTTTTGCATGGTCTCAGTGTGCAGTCCTCTTTCACCATCAGACATGGAGATTGACTGTGATCTGCTTTTGGTTTCCAAAGCATACCATCTTGGTCAAGAGGAGACAGACTGGTTTGAGAAGCCTCGTGATGTTCGTGGTTCCCGTCACTATGGCAGCAGTGGTCATTCTGGGAGGCGAGGCCATGGCAAGCACACATACCATGATTCTGACGAGCCACCAGAAGATCTTTGGCCACAAGATGATTATGGTCACACTCGCCACATTTCCTCTAGAGAGCACCGCCATCACAGCAGTGGAAGTTCCGGTAGGCACTCCTCACGCCACTCTGATGAGCCTCGTTCCTCTCGATCATCACGTTCCTCAAAGGATCCATCTATGCGACATGAATCCCGCTCCTTGTCATCTTCAGGGAGGAGGGGAGAATCTCGTTCTCAGGGCTACCACTCATCAGATTATTCCCGTGACACCTCAGGCCATCACCATAGCTCCCGTTCTGGAAAACAATCCTCCCACCATCAAGGGTCCTCCAGCAGGAAGCAACAGGATCACCCTTCATCATCCAGACAGCCAGGATCTCTTGGGCCTGGACAAAAGGGACCAAGTGGACCTTCAAGCTCAAGCAGGCAAGCTGTTTCTCAGCCACCTGTTGATGGGCAGCAAGGTCAGCGAACACAGCTTCAGCAGCAGGCACAGACATCAGCTGCCAGGCCAGGCTCTCAGACATCTGCCCCAGGCACAACACAACCACAATTAGTACAAGCCCAGCAACTGCAAGCTAAACCTGGCCAGACTGGTCCAACTTCTCGACAACCAACCTCAGCAGCACAGACATCCCTAGCTGTAGTAAGTAAATATTCAAAGATGTAAAGTGATTTAGTTGAAAATCCCAAATCTTTTCTTCAAAGTGGATTCTCCTATTCTAGATGTTCCTGGGCCTGAACATTGTGGTGGATATTTATTAAAGCTTGCAGGAAAGTGTCACAGACTTTTAAAGTATTTAATATTTAATCTTGTGAATTTGATCCGTGTTGTACATACCTTTCAATTTAAATATTTAAAAACATTTTCTCTGCATTTCCTAAGCCTATAGTTAGTCAGGTTAAGGCATTTTGGTAAGTTTTTCAGAGTTTCAGGGTCCATTAGGAACCAGTGTAAAGCAGTCTGAAGACTCAGATTACTGTGGCCAGATGAGAGAACCTTGTTCTTTCCATCCATTTTTGCAGCTGGTTTATTACAGTTCTTGTAAGGCAACATTGTATTGATGCTGGTCAAATATTCAGTTTAGGCTTTGTTTTTATAAAATAAAACATTTCTACAATTTAAAATGTTTTGTTGATAATTTCCATTTTAGCTGGGAAATGTAACATTAAAGTTTGGAAATCTCCCAATAATGTACATTGATAGAATGTGCAGCATTCACAATGACCAAAGCCAATATTATGTTTGGCATGCTGAATTGTGATTGATCTTATTTCTTACATGTGTTATCTTATTGAAATAATTGATTAGTCTTGACTTTATTTACTTTTTTATGGGTGTTTGATTGTGATTTCACTTTTTTAACGTTAGTAAGTGTGTAATGTTGCTGTTTGAGCATAAACAATTTCTTCAAAGTCATGATGCTGAAAGTTCAATGCAAATGGAGTCTTTTAAATTTATGGCAGTTTAATGCATAAAATGATGGCTTGTAGGGACTACAACGAGTTACTTCCTGTGCTTGTGACATCACAAATTCTGATAAACCCCCCACCCAGGAACACGCAACCAAGGGCATTTTGAAGGGCAAGTTGCTGCTTTAGAGAAGAGGAAGAGAAAACTAGGGGTGCATGTAAAAATATATTCATATATGAATCGCGATTCTGTCTTTTAATGATTTTAATAGATTCACAAATTTCTATATCAATGTTCTAAAGCAGCAGTGCTCAGTCCTGTTTCTTGCATCGTTGCGTTTAATCAGAAGTAAGCAGCAGCATTTACAAATAACACCATATCTAAAATTATGAGACAACAAAAAACAAAAACAAAAAACAACAAACCATAAAGAGCCGTGCTTGCACAGGTTCTGTACAAACCTCTTCACTAATATCCTCTGCGTCTCAAACTGATAAGCAGTATTGACGATGCCATTGTTAACAATACAACCGGAGCACATTCTAAGCTGAGGGGGGTGACGTTTAGATGCTAGCGGTTTAGCAAATCCCAATACACTGGGCCAGTTGAGTCCATCATGTATTTCTGAGGGAGGGGCTTCATAAAAAAAGAAAATCATCAGAGTTTATAGAAGAGAGGGACAGAGCGGTGTAGAATAAACGTTAATTATGTTAAAAGAAATGTTTTTTTTTTTTAAACAAAGCATTGACAAATGTTAGACTGCACCCCATAAACACAATCAAACCTAGAAAAAACTGTCAACCACCCATTTAACCCTATGGCTTAATCTCATAGTAATTAGACTCATACTCCTCACTGAAACATAAATATAAATTTAAAGGGATAGTTCACTCAAAAATGAAAATTCTGTAATTAACATTAAGTCAAAATATATGAAACATTTTAAAGATATGAGTACAGTAAGTGTGATTTATGACCATGTGTCTGTGTTCTCAAATAGACTAAACCGGAGCCCACCCCTGCCACTGCTATTGGAGCAAAAGCAGTCCCCAGCCAACCTGCCAAAACAGCCCAACCTCCACTTACTGGAATAGGTAATTGTGCTTAAATGACTTCAACATGACCTAGATATACTCAAAACACAATCAAAGGACAGAAAGCTATTTTGCTTGTGAAATATAACACATTATGTATACAATTCATGGTTACATTGTGTATTTTTTTTCTTTTTATTTGGAAAATTTGAATTGGAAAAATATCTAATCTTTGCAAATGGGTCAGAAATATTCATTAAGGAGGGATTTAGTTTTTGGTAATAGTACCAAATATTTGCTGTGGTGCTCCTTAATGGCTCTCACTAAATACCAGGAATACCAGGTCCATCCTCAGTGGGATACACCAGGGAGGGGCTATCACGAGGAGCATGAGTTCCGAAAACCAGGTCCGGGTGGGCCAGTAAGGTGCAACCAACAGGACCTGTTCCTCGTCCTCCCTGACCTTGCACAGCAACTGTGCGAGCAGGCTCACTGGGGGAAAGGCATACTTGCGTAGAGCCCGAGGCCAGCTGTGTGCCAGTGCATCAGTGCCCAGGGGGGCCTGGGACAGGGAATAGTACAATTGGTAGTGGGAGGACTCGTGGAAAGCGAATAGGTCTACCTGGGCTTCCCCAAATTGACACCAGATCACTTGGACCGTCTGGGGATGTAGTCGCCATTCCCAGGGAAAGGTGCACGATTGAGCTCCCCCGGGATGTGGATAGCGTGCAGCGACTTGAGCCGCATCTGACTCCAGAGGAGGAGATGAGGGGCGAGTTGAGGCATGTGAAGTGATCGCAGACTGCCCTGTCGGTTGATGTATGAAACAGCCGCAGAATTATCCATGCGACCCAACACGTGCCTGTCTAGCAACAGCGGCCGAAACCGCCGCAAGGCTAGATGCACTGCCAACAACTCCAGACAGTTGATGTGCCAAAGCAGTTGAGGTCCTGTCCAGGAACCTGAAGCTGCCTGCCCATTGCATGTCGCGCCCCAGCCTGTGTCGGAGGCGTCTGTTGTGACACAGGGGGTGCCCATGGCAGGCTGCAGGCGCTGCCCGTGATGGAATGGTGGCAACCGGAGGATCACGTCCGGGCAAGATGTGCTGGATGGCCTTAGTTTGCTTTTGCACCGCCGAGAACTGCTGGACAAAGTCCTCAACCATGTTGCCGAACAGGCCTGCTTGGGAGACAGGAGCATCGAGAAAGCGGGCTTTGTCTTTGTCTCTCATCTGGGCCAGGTTCAGCCAGAGATGGTGCTCCTGGACCACCAGCGTGGACATCACCTTCCCGAGGGACCACGACGTGACCTTTGTCGCCCGTAAGTTGAAGTCAGTCGCTGTACGCAGTTCCTGCATCAACCTCGGGTCAGTACCACCCTTGTGCATTGATTTCAGCACCTTGGCTTGATGTACCTGCAGGATAGCCATGGCATGCAGGGCAGAGGCAGCTTGGCCCGGAGCACTGTAAGCATTGGCAGCCAGAGCGGCTGACAGCTTACAGGCCTTGGATGGGAGACGCAGACGGATTCCTCCAAGTGGCGGCGTTTTGCGGGCACAGGTGCACCGCAACCGCTCTATCCAACAGGTGAATGTCCACGTACAACAGGTGAATGCTGCCCCGCCATTGAAGGTGGTGAGGATGGAAGAGGGAGACGAGCAGTTTCTGGCTGTGAAAGGGGCCGTCCATGACTTCATCACCTCTTCATGCATCTCCGGGAAGGAACTGGGGCAGAACGAGGTTGTGAGCCGCGCTCTGCGGCGAGAAACCAATTGTCCAGCCACGAGGGCTCGGGGCTGGGCGGTGTAGTCACATCCAGCCCGATACTCACGGCTGCCCAGGCAAGCAAGGCCGACAACTCCAAGTCAGATTCGGCAGCAGTGTCAACACCCGAGGGGGGCAGCTCTGCCGAATCCTCATCCTCAGAGGCTGATAACCCATCCCCTGATGCAGCAATCGACATCTGATCCTCTGGCATAGCACCGAAAAACACGCTGGGGCCGCTGTAAGACGGCCCAGCAGAATCAATCAGCAGCCGCACAGGACATGCGCTCCGGGAGGAGCGAGAGATCCGTGGGGCGTGGCCCAGCAGAGAAGCTCTCACTGTAATCCTCAGATTAAGTCAAGTCAAGTCACCTTTATTTATATAGCGCTTTAAACAAAAATGCATTGCGTCAAAGCAACTGAACAACATTCATTAGGAAAACAATGTTTCAATAATGCAAAATGATAGTTAAAGGGAGTTCATCATTGAATTCAGTGATGTCATCTCTGTTCAGTTAAATAGTGTCTGTGCATTTATTTGCAATCAAGTTAAGGATATCGCTGTAGATGAAGTGACCCCAACTAAGCAAGCCAGAGGCGACAGTGGCAAGGAACCGAAACTCCATCGGTGACAGAATGGAGAAAAAAAAACTTGGGATGAAACCAGGCTCAGTTGGGGAGCCAGTTCTCCTCTGACCAGACGAAACCAGAAGTTCAATTCCAGGCTGCAGCAAAGTCAGATTGTGCAGAAGAATCATCTGTTTCCTGTGGTCTTGTCCTGGTGGTCCTCTGAGACAAGGTCTTTACAGGGGACCACTGTCTTTCAGGGGTGTAGAGGTCCTTTCTAGGTGCTGATCCACCATCTGGTCTGGATACGTACTGGATCTGGGTGACTGCAGTGACCCTTTGATCTGGATACAGACTGGATCTGGTGGCTACGGTGACCTCGGAATAAGAGAGAAACAGACAAATATTAGTGTAGATGCCATTCTTCTAATGATGTAGCAAGTACATAGGGTGTTATGGGAAGTGTTTCCGGTTCTGGTTTACCTAATTAATGCTGCCTAAAAATCATTAACGGATTTGGATATTAAAAGCATATTAGTATGTTATTTGTAAGCCATGTTAAAGAGATGGGTCTTTAATCTAGACTTAAACTGCAAGAGTGTGTCTGCCTCCCGAACAATGTTAGGTAGGTTATTCCAGAGTTTAGGCGCCAAATACGAAAAGGATCTGCCGCCCGCAGTTGATTTTGATATTCTATGTATTATCAAATTGCCTGAGTTTCGAGAATGTAGCGTATGTAGAGGATTATAATGTAGAAGGAGCTCATTCAAATACTGAGGTGCAAAACCATTTAGGGCTTTATAAGTAATAAGCAATATTTTAAAATCTATACGATGTTTGATAAGTAGCCAGTGCAGTGTTGACAGGACCGGGCTAATATGGTCATACTTCCTGGTTCTAGTAAGAACTCTTGCTGCTGCATTTTGGACTAGCTGTAGTTTGTTTACTAAGCGTGCAGAACAACCACCCAATAAAGCATTACAATAATCTAACCTTGAGGTCATAAATCCATGGATTAACATTTCTGCATTTAACATTGAGAGCATAGGTCGTAATTTAGATATATTTTTGAGATGGAAAAATGCAGTTTTACAAATACTAGAAACGTGACTTTCTAAGGAAAGATTGCGATCAAATAGCACACCTAGGTTTCTAACTGATGACGAAGAATTGACAGAGCAACCATCAAGTCTTAGACAGTGTTCTAGGTTATTACAAGCAGAGTTTTTAGGTCCTATAATTAACACCTCTGTTTTTTCAGAATTTAGCAGTAAGAAATTACTCGTCATCCAGTTTTTTATATCAACTATGCATTCCATTAGTTTTTCAAATTGGTGTGTTTCACCTGGCTGCGAAGAAATATAGAGCTGAGTATCATCAGCATAACAGTGAAAGCTAACACCATGTTTCCTGATGATATCTCCCAAGGGTAACATATAAAGTGTAAAGAGTAGTGGCCCTAGTACTGAGCCTTGAGGTACTCCATACTGCACTTGTGATCGATATGATACATCTTCATTCACTGCTACGAACTGATGGCGGTCATATAAGTACAATTTAAACCATGCTAATGCACTTCCATTGATGCCAACAAAGTGTTCAAGTCTATGCAAAAGAATGTTGTGGTCAATTGTGTCAAACGCAGCACTAAGATCCAATAAAACTAATAGAGAGATACACCCACGATCAGATGATAAGAGCAGATCATTTGTAACTCTAAGGAGAGCAGTCTCAGTACTATGATACGGTCTAAATCCTGACTGAAAATCCTCACATATACCAGATCTCCCAAAGCGCCAGCCGGTGGTCCCCTGCTCGAGCCAGAGAAACCGGGATGGGTGGTGACAGAGGGGTCTGCTGCACTCCCCTTGAGGAGTGAGAGACACGATCGCAGTGCTGCTATGTTCATACGCCAACAATAGATGCATGAATCATCCACGCCCAGATACTTTAGACAACGCTCGTGACCATCCACCGGAGACAGGAAATGACTGCATCCAGAAGGACACGTACGAAACGGCATCTTGAAAAAGATGCCAATCGTCCATGATTTGCTCTTTTAGAAACTGCTCTTTCAGCCGAAGCGCCCAGGGGAATCAACCTCACAGGGACAGCGCTGTACTGCGCCATCACACCGACCAGGAACAGCTCTCGAAACACACAGATGAAGGCTTTGTAGTGACTAGATGCATCAACTACTCGGCTCCGAAGCAAAAATCTAATGAGTGGATGTACCTGTTACCCTATTTATACCCTTTGGCACGGGGAGTGGGTCAGGTATGTTAAATCCACTAGCCAATTTTCATTGGCTTTTTCTCTTAAACTCAGAAATGATTGGCCTCCCAAGTGAGACCCCATATGTCGTTCGACATAACTCATAATGACCGACAGATAGGGAAACTTTATTGATGTGAGTATAGCAAAGGGTGCTTACAAACTTGGTGCGCTTGTCTAGTCCAAACCCGAGTTCGATTGCTACCCCCTCCCCATGCCCCGCTGGACTGTGTTCATATTATTTCATATGGGTCGGAACCATGGTTCACTTGTGTCATCAAGTTAGCAGCTGCTTACCCAGTTGCTTAGTAATGATGGCGCAGGACAAGGCGGCAAATGCATAACATTACTTTCTGCACTTTTATATATTTATGTTTTTGCTACGGTACATGAAGGCACTTGCCTGTTGCATCTGTCTTACGAATGTACTGCAAATGCTCTAAAGAATGCTGAAGGTGAACAGAAATTAGACATATAGCTCTCAGCTTGCAGCGCTGCAGTCACGCTAGGATAGTGAGTGAAATACACACATTTTCATAAAAAAATACATCATTAATAGCGGTTCACTTCCGCGATTTGGTACGATTGCATTCACATCAGCAGCGAACCTTACCAGAGTTCACATGAACCGTACACCAGACCACCATTTTTCATGGGTGCGCACCCGCGTTCGGAAGACAGCGTTCACATCATCCAAACAAATCCAACCCGGGTGTGCACCAAAAGTGCTAGTGTGAAAGAACCCAAAATAAATTAACTGTGACATATTATACCCAAAAATTATTCAAACAGTGGATTACTAGGGAAACTGATATAAAAATAAAAACAAATAATAATAATTGAGTCCAAAAATTATTCTAACACTTTGACCTCACCATCTTTTGCTTAAGTGATTTGTCTTTAATTGCTAATGCAACCTTTTACACCACAGACTGGACAAAATTAAGCATTGCTTGGTAACTGGTCAACAAAGTATTCATAGTTGTGTAAATATTGTCATACTAACAGTTGTCTCAAGTTTTGGTTAATTGTTATCCATTACATGCCTTTGTATCAAAGTTATCTAACATTATCAAGATCAATTTGTTCTGATAGAGTTTAACTCTGAGATCTTGTCATATTGTATTACCATTTTCTAAACTATAGCAAATAAACTGTGATAATGTGAGAAATGCTGAAGGTGTCTGAATTAAATAAAATTTGATTGTATATTATATATTTACAGTGCAGACACTGCAGTGCTATTTTACCTTTAATTATTCAGTTTCTGTAACTGGACACTTACAAACTTAACAAACAAACAAACAAACAAATAAATAAATAAAAACATTGTGTAAATAGCACAAATAAATAAATAGAACAAACATACAAATTAAACTATTTTAAACAGGGCCCACTGGCACAACCTGCACCGGGGCCCAGCAAACCCCAGCTACCGGCCCTGATGCTATCTATATACGTAATTGAAGAGGGATATGTATCTGTTGACAGTGTCTCCATTTGTAAGCCTAAATTTCTTCTTCATAATTCTCTAGGCTCCAAAGCATCTCCAAGGCCTGGTGGAATTGGAAGTGCAGCTGCAGGTCAGCCGGGTGTAGACGGAGAGAGCATGCTTTCTAAAATTTTGCCTGGAGGTGCTGCAGAGCAAGCTGGCAAATTAGGAGAAGGTGAGCAGAGTGTTTACAAGGAGTAACTAGCACTTGTGGTCAGTTTGGACTAGTTTAAATGGTACATGGGTCAGGCCCGGCTCCAGAATCAAATCACTGAGGGTGTCTATTAAATTAGTGAGGGAGCTAATTTATATATTATGGAAAAGTTATTTATTTTATTAATTTAATTCAAAAAAGCAAACTTTGTAATATTCTAGATTCATTGCACACAAACTGAAATATTTATTTCAATAAATATTACTGTTTTAATTCTGATGGTTATGACTTACAGATGGTTATGACTTGCAGGCAAGATCTCCAGAATATAAAAAAGTTAGCTTTTTTTAAATTAAATAAAAAAAAAATACAGACCTTTTCCATGATATTCAAATATTTTGAGATGCAGCTGTATATATAAGAGTTTGGTTCCAAAACGCAATAAATCCATTTTGATTAATTTGAGTAAAAATTTGTTTATCTTACCAAGAAAGTGACAAGATGAAAACCCCTGTTTTCTGTTTCAAACTTTCACATAGCATCTTTACGTTATAATAATATTAAAAAAAAAAAAAAATCAAACATCAATTCATTCCAAAATTAAATAAATCCATGATAGTTAGTATTATTATTATTATTATTATTATTATTATTATTATTATTATTATTATTATTTTCAAAAATGCAATAAATCCATTGAATCAATATGAAAGTTATTTTTCACATTGAAACTGCTGAAAATTCACAACATAGTAAGTTGATCCACATATGAACTTGGTCAATACTAATCTTATATACAGGCACTGGACTAAAAATACATCCATTATTCATCTCTCCAAAAATAAATTAAACGGGTCATCCTGTTAATGCTATAAATTAATTACAGCAATAAAATAACATTTCTTCATGAACAAGAGCATGAATATCACACTAGACCACAGAAATACCAAAATGACCTTTCCCTTAGATTCAACTTCCAAAAGTGCATTAATCTTTGCCATGTTACATTTATTTAGTTAACTTGTGCTATGTGCTGTATTAACAAAAACATTAATGGCATTAATAAAAACACTAACACTGACAAGCTACACAATATCGTGTTCATTATCGAAGGCGATTCTTCTAATGAATGTGATATAGCATAGCTTGTCAGTTGATATAGCATAGCTTGTCAGTGTAACGGTTCTGTATATTAAATGCAGCTGGATAATTTTTATCTGAAAGCATGTGATGGAGATTTACCGGTACTATTAGATGAGATGTGCATGACAATCACATGTGATTTATCGTGCAGCCCTTGTTTGTTTATCACAAAGTACAAAGTAGGTGAGGAAAACTAGGGTGCCGGGTGTATTCAAAGCACTGCCATTACTGTCTAGAATGCAGGGAATGGTGCGCTGTGATTTTTTGAGCCAATATATCGCATTCTGCTTATGACCCTCTAGCACCGTTGAAAAACAGGGCCTGACATGGGTCAATATTAACTATTGTTCTTTTTTATATATTTTTTCGTACAAAAACAAATGTTTATTTTTTATACAGACACAATGCTTTTTATAACCAATGTTATTCTAACTGTTTTCTCTTTTACTTTGTGATTCACACAGCCATCTCTGGATTTGGTAAAAAGTTCACCTCCTTGTGGTGAGGTAGTACAATTAAAGGTGGGTGCAGTTGGTTTTCAGTTATTAGACACTTACCATTGCCCATGTTGTAACTGTAATGAATATACATGTTTTTAAAATTATTTACAAAAAACAAATAATACCTGTGTGCATATGCGTGTGTGTTAGAGAGAGAATGAGAGAGCGAGTGAGAGAAAGAGAAAGAAAACAAAAGCAAGAGCAGCTAATTGAGTAGAGTGCATTGTAACAAGGTGCCATTTTTTTTTTTTTGCTTCACAGTGATTATTCTTATTGTTTCGTGTTATTTTAGGGTGTTTAAAATGACACAGGATGTTTTTGCACTGGAAAAACCTATGAAGTTTCCCTATTATATTTTAATTTGAAGAGAAGACAACTCAAGAAAGAAAGTGAGAGGGAGATAAGCTGTCTGGTTGTTCTGGTAAGTACATGATCAAATTTCATATAGCATATTAGAGTTGGACGATTTGGTTACATCGGTAACCTCTTGATTACATATGTAACCTTATTTCCCTGAGTCAGTAGCTGCCATTAGGTGCACATCCGCTGGTGTGATGATTGAGTGAGACCTGTATCACACCGATTTATTGGCACATAGCATTAGTACTGCTCACTGTAGCATCGCTTCAACAGATGCCTTATGTATGTGTTTTCTTTATTATAGACAATCTGACAAAGACAACAAAGCTGAGATGAGCATGGCTGGCTATGGTAATCAATGTTACATACATAACACATACATTTAAGAGATTCACTTTCACATATTTTCTTTGATGCTACATAAGTAGTTAATGCTATTGGAATGCTAAAACCAAAACCTTTGCTACGGCTACTGAATCAGGCACACTACTAGCCAGATTTATGCCACTGGCTTGTACAGAAAACATAAATCCACAAAGCTCAAACCCTCAAAGACAAAATCTGCAACCTCTCCTTCCCCTGAGTAAATGATTGTAAAACAACAGCCTGCCAGTGAAGCGAAGAAGAAAACACCTTGGGAAGGTTGGCAAGTTGTGACCTCTGCAAGGTACTAGACTAACTAAACAACATTTCCACTGTCGAGCTTAAACCGGGCCTACTTCTGGGGCTTGATCAAGCCTCGTCGGGGCTTCCTCGGGGCCAACGGCCAGGGTATTTTGGCCCGATGAAAACCTTCGGCCAAAGCAGGCCAGCTGGGGCTTGAGCAGGGGTTATGAACAAGGTCAGAGTTTCTCCATGTCTGGAGAGCTCAGCGCTGCGGATCATTTCAGAAAGATAACAGCTTTAACACCAGTATTAAAGACTTTTTAAAATAAGCTGAGTTCAAAAATCACTCTTACTCAGCAGCGAGTGTTTGAAATAACTTGATCCAATGTGGATTGTAATCACTAAACAAGGCCAAAATATTTATAAGCGATGTAAAAGACTGTGCACGCTAAACATTAACGTTACAATAGTAAACATTGTAAATGCAACAAGGAGAAATCAGATGTCATCACAATTGTGTATTTATTTAGTAACATATTTTATCTGTCATAAGTCTTGTCTCGAGAGTTTAGCTCTGCGTAGCATATGTCATCAAATTATAATAATGATTTTTGTTCGGGAGCTTTTATAAAACTAGAAAGCATCTGCACTGCGGACAATTTCAGAAAGCTAACAGCTATAACACCAGCATTAAACACTTTTTTAAATAAGTTGCTCAAAACTCACTTTCAGTCAGCAGCGAGTAGTATTTTAAATAACGCGATCCGATCCAATGTGGATTATAATCACGTAAACAAGGCAGAAATATTTTAAGCGTTGTAAAAGACTGTGCATGCTAAACATGTTACCATAGGACATTTGATCTTCAGCCATTACTTACAGGTAATCGTTCATTTGAATCACATGCTATTACTGTAAACCATCCTGTTAAAATCCACTTTGTGGTTATTTATCGTCCCCCAGGTCAATTGGGAAACTTTCTGGAAGAGTCAGATGTGCTGCAATCAAACTTTCCTGAATATGGTACTCCTCTGGTACTGCTTGGTGACTTCAACATGCTCGCCTCATTTGATCTCAAGCGAGTGTCTACTACACCGACTCACAAATCAGGCAACGAACTGGACATCATCTACACGCGCTGTAGCTCTGTGGTCAACTCTTCAGTTGATTCACTGCACACCTCAGACCACTTCCTCATTACTGCTAGCCTATCACTTACTCCTGAAGTGGCACAAACTCCAACGCAGGTCACCTTTTGATGGAACCTACTCTCATTCTCTCCATCTCGCCTATCTTCTGTGGTTTCATCCTCGCTTCCTGCACTCTCTCAGTTTTCAGCTCTGGACACAAACAGCGCTACGGACATTCTTTGCTCCACCTTAACATCTTGCTTGGACAACTTTTGCCCACTGTTGTTGAGACCAGCACGCACCGCCCCATCTGCTCCCTGGCTGTCCAAGGTTCTCCATGAACATCGCTCTAAACTCAGGGCTGCAGAGAGGAAATGGCAGAAATCAAGAAACTCTACCGACCTCAGTATGTATCAGTCTCTCCTCTCTTCCTTCTCTGCAAATGTCTTCACGGCTAAAACATCCTACTACCACAACAAAATTAACAGCTTTTGTGACACTCTTCTTTTCTTAATCCTCCTCCATCTACTCTTACAGCGGAAATGCTGTTTTTCTTCACAAATCAGACAATAACCATAAGTGACCAATTCTTCACACCGCAGACGTCAGGAGAACTTCACATTGACCGACGCACACTCTTTCTCCTCCTTCTCCCCACTCTCAGAAACGGATGTCTCCAAACTTCTCCTGTCCAATCATCCTACTACTTGTCCACTTGATCCGATCCCCACTCACCTCCTTTAAGCGATCTCTTCTTCAGTCATACCTTCACTTACTCACATTATCAACTCCTCTCTTCCCTCTGGAATATTTCCCTCTGCATTTAAGAAGGCTCGGGTAAGCCCACTGCTCAAGAAACCATCTCTAAATCCAGCACTTCTTGAAAACTACAGACCGGTGTCCCTTTTTCCATTCGTTGCAAAGACACTTGAGCGAGCTGTGTTCAACCAGCTTTCTATGTTCCTTTTACAGAACAACCTCCTGGACAGCAACCAATCTGGCTTCAAAAGTGGCCACTCAACTGAGACTGCTCTGCTCTCGGTTACTGAAGCCCTGTGACTAGCAAAAGCAGCTTCAAAATCCTCAGTCCTCATCTTACTGCATCTGTCTGCTGTTTTGACTCCGTTAATCACCAGATTCTCTTGTCCACCCTCAGAAAGATGGGCATCTCTGGAACCACACTGTGTGTCTTGGAGGGGTGATGTTTCTAAGTCACCTTGCTACTGGGGTTCCTCAAGGTTCAGTACATGGACCACTTCTCTTCTCCATCTACATGACGTCATTAGGATCTGTCATTCAGAAGCATGGCTTTTCTTATCACTGCTATGCTGATGACACCCAACTCTACTTCTCATTCCAACCAGATGACCCCACGGTAGCTACTCGCATTTAAGCTTGTCTGAGCTTAACATTACAAAAACAGAACTCCTGGTGATTCCAGCTAACCCATTGCTTCATCACAACTTCTCTATACAGCTGGGTTCCTCAACCAGAAACCTAGGAGTTGTGATGGATCATCAGTTAAGCTTCACAGACCACAGTGCTGCAACAACCCTGTCCTGCAGATTTGCCTTATACAACATTAGGAATATTCAACCCTTCCTGTCAGAGCAAGTCACCCAACTTCTTGTTCTCTCCAGACTGGACTACTGTAATGCTCTCCTGGTGGGCCTTCCTGCATGTATTGTCAAGCCTCTGCAATTGATCCAGAATGCAGCAGCAAAGGTTGTCTTCAATGAGCCAAAAATAGCTCATGTTACTCCTCTCCTCATCAGGTTGCACTGGCTACAAGTAGCCACTCACATCAAATTCAGGGTACTGATGCTTGCCTACAAGACGACCACTGGCATGGCACCAACATACCTAAACTCACTGGTTAAATTTTATGTGCCCTCCATAAGTTTGCGCTCTGCAAGTGAATGACACTTTGTGGTGCCATCCCAAAGAAGTTCAAAATCACTCTCATGGAACTTTTCCTGGACTGTGCGCAGCTGGTGTAATGACCTCCCAATCTCCATTCGTCATTCAGCTTTTCTCATTTTCAAGAAACATCTATAGACTCATCTTTTTTTGCCAGCACTTAACCAACTAATACTAGCACTTTTCCTTCTTTTCTTGTCTTTTCATTTATAAAAAAAAAAAAACCTGGCTATGCATTCTGTACTAGACTAACTGAGACTTGATGTTGTTCTCTTGTTAACCTCTTGTTAACCTGACTGCTTCTATTGTTCTCATTTTTAAGTCGCTTTGGATAAAAGCGTCTGCTAAATGATTAAATGTAAATGACCGCTTGAAGAAATCATACGTCAGCTTCTTATTCTCTATCACAATCTTGTATTTATTTATTAACATCTTGGTTACATATGTAACCCTCATTCCCTGAAGGAGGGAACGGAGACGTTACGAATGGGATCTCGCCCGAGAGCCCAATCACCTTTGAGTGGTTCAAAACGAGCCAATGGTACACAAAGTACCTTGGTCTGTGGGATTTGCATCGTGAGGTCTGCCCCACAGAGTGGGTATATAAGGAGCAACTCACATTCAAGTCTTCGCTGAGGAGCCGAGCCAGTGACCCGGCAATTCAGCAGAAAAGCAATGTGGCAAGGGGACGTAACATCTCCGTTCCCTCCTTCAGGGAACGAGGGTTACATACGTAACCAAGACGTTCCTTTTCAGTCGGTCATGTTCGACATTACGAATGGGGTCCCTTACAAAATGCCACATGGCTGTCTTCCAGCAACCAGTGTGAGTGATAGCACCCTGTCGTAAAGCCAACACGAGTGAGGGCCAATAGCTCACACATAATACACTGGGTAGCATATTCCAGCTGAATGTATGCTAGCAGGCTGCCTGCCCGTGGGAGGACTTACAGAAGGCAGGAATCCACCAAGGTGATGATACATAAAAACTCTGAGGTACCCAGCCCGCAGGGTGGAAGTTTCAACGACAGAGCTGACAAGGGGCTTGACAAGGGAAAGACATATGCTGCAGAGAGACTTACTGTGGATATACACACGTGGGATTGCCCAGAAAGGGGAATCACAACACATGGAGGCACCTAGTCCCACACAGGGCTGACCAAGGGGCATGTACGCAAGTGTTGGACATTAACAGTGCTGGAGGAACCCAGTATTCTGACCGAGGAACTCACCTGAGGGGAATAGTGCACACATCCAGTCCACGGAGTGGAATGGCGCAGCAAGCGGATTGACACTGAGCAGGTCCTTACTGGCCCGAAGGGGCGAGTACCCAGGAGGACACGGGTTCTACACCGAGATTATAAAATCTTGCGAATGTGTTAGGTGTCACCCAGCCCGCAGCTCTACAGATGTCTGTTAGCGAGGCGCCATGTGCCAGCACCCAGGAGGAAGCTACACTCTTAGTTGAGTGAGCTCTCACCCCTAGGGGGCATGGCAGGTCTTGAGCCTGGGTCTCAAGATAACATGAGAGTTAGCCGGCCCGAATTTCAGGCACGCTTCGTCAACTGAAAATGACTGCAGGTCCCCAACCCTCTTCACTGAAGCCAAAGCAGTCAGGAGCCCAGTTTTCAAAGATAAAAACTTTAGCTCAACTGAGAGCAAGGGTTCGAAGGGAGCTCTCTGCAGTGCCGATAGAACCACTGTGAGGTGAGACTTGCTGAGGGCGAGGCGGATTGAGCCTCCTTGCTCCTCTCAGGAACTTGATTATCAGATCGTGCCTCCCCAGAGACTTACCTTCAACAGGGTCATGGTGAGCCAAAATGGCGACCACATAGACCTTGAGGGAGGAAGGAGACAGCCTTCGTTCCAACCCCTCCTGAAGAAAGGAAAGCACTGACCCAATGGGACATTTCCAGGGGTCCTCACGTCGTGAAGAACACCAAGTGACGAAGAGGTTCCACTTCAAAGCATAGGCGTGTCTGGTGGACACGGCTCTAGCTGAAGTGATGATAGCTACCACCTGTGGTGGCAAGGTACCTAAACCTTCCGTGACCTGTCCAGGACCCACACATGTAGGTTCCACAGATCGGGATGTGGGTGCCAGAGGGTGCCCCGTCTCTGAGAAGAAGGTCCTGGCCAGGGAGGGGCTGTCGCGAGGAGTACAAGTTCATGGAACCAGGTCCGGCCAGGCCAAAAAGGCGCAACCATGAGGACCTGCTCCTCGTCCTCCCTGATCTTGCACAACATCTGTGCAAGAAGGCTCACTGATGGTTGATGTACGCTATGGTCGCAGTGTTGTCCGTACGGACCAGAACGTGCTTGTCCTTCAGCAGGGCCCTGATGCAGTGCAGAGCAAGCCGTACTGCTGGTAATTCAATTAAATTCAAGTTTATTTGTATAGCGCTTTTTACAATACAAATCGTTACAAAGCAACTTTACAGAAAATTATATTTCTACAATATTATATTATATTATATATAATATATTATATTATATTATATTTCTACAATATCTAGTAGTAGCTCATGGTGGTGACTGTCAGTTTGTGTACATTTGACAGGATTTTTAGAAAAAAAAAATAATACAAGATGTAGTCAGCTAGACGATGAACATTATTAATATTATTAATTAATAATTATTATATGATGCAGTCACACATGTAGCAATAATTGTTAGTTCTGTTTGTTGATTCAGGGTTAGCATCAGGGTCCTCTGAGGGTCAGCATCGTCTCTTCTCAGGTGTTCTGGATCCAGACTGGAGCTTGTGTAAATCCTAGTTACCACGGGATGTAAATCCCATGGCAAAACATAGAAACAAAATAGAGACATCATTAGCATAGCTGCTGATCCAACAAAGTAAATTAGTTTAACCCAAGCTAATGAATAAAGATGAACATTTGATCAGATGCAACTACACTCACAATTTAAGATATACATTATTCGAATGCTTGGCGAAAGAGATGCGTTTTTAATCTAGATTTAAACAGAGAGAGTGTGTCTGAACCCCGAACATTATCAGGAAGGCTATTCCAGAGTTTGGGAGCCACATGTGAGAAAGCTCTACCTCCTTTAGTGGACTTTCCTAACCTAGGAACTTCCAAAAGTCCATCATTTTGTTAACTTAGGGTGCGTGATGGGTTGTAGCGTGGTAGAAGGCTAGTTAGGTATGCAGGAGCTAAACCATTTAAGGCCTTATAGGTAAGTAATACTTTGTAACTGATACGGAACTTAATAGGTAGCCAGTGCAGAGACTGTAAAATTGGGGTAATATGATCATATTTTCTTGACCTCGTAAGGACTCTAGCTGCTGCATTTTGGACTACCTGTAGCTTGTTTATTGACGAAGCAGGAAAACCACCTAGAAGTGCATTACAATAGTCCAGTCTAGAGGTCATAAATGCATGAACTAGCTTTTCTGCATCAGAAACAGATAACATCTTTCGTAGCTTGGCAATGTTTCTAAGATGGAAGAATGCAGTTTTTGTAACAACTCGAGGCAGTTGACATGCCACTGAAGTCGGGGTCTTGTTCAGGAGCCTGACACAGCATGCACGTTGCACATGGCACCCCAGCTTGTGGCAGAGGCATCTGTTGACACAACAACATGTCTAGACACTGGTTCTAGGGGCACGCCGGCCCGTAGAAATGAGGGGTCCAACCACAGGGTGAAGTTTCGGCAGCAGGCCGGAGTGATGGTCACCCAGAGCATGCCTTGTTGCCATGCCCATCTCGGGACTCGGTTGTGAAACCAGTGCCGAAGCGGTCTCATATGGAGTAACCCGAGCGGTATGACCACCGCCGTGGATGCCATATGCCCCAGGAGCCTCTGAAACAGTTTCAGTGGAACCGCTCTCTTGCCCTCGAATTGTCTCAGGCAATTCAGCAGTTCGTTCGCTCATTCGTAAGCCGCGTGAACATGGCGACCGAGTAGTTGAGGATACGGACACCTTGTTCCCTGAGAGGAGCCAGGGCTCCCTCTGCGACCTTCGTAAAGACGCGGGGAGACAGGGCCAACCCGAATAGGAGAACCTTGTAGTGATATGCCTGCCCTTCGAAAGCAAAACGAAGAAACAGTATGTGTCGAGGAAGAATGGAGACATGAAAGTACGTGTCCTTCAGGTCGATCGCTGCAAACCAATCCATCGGACGAATGCATTCGGAAATGCGCTTGGGCATTAGCATCTTGAACGGGAGTCTATGCAGAGCTCAGTTCAAGGCACGCAGGTCAAGGCACGCAGGTCAAGGATTGGACGTAACCCACCTGTCTTCTTGGGTACTATGAAGTAAGGGCTGTAAAAGCCGGACTTCATGTCGGCTGGAGGGACCGGCTCTATCGCGCCCTTTGCCAGCAGGGTCGCGACCTCCATGCGCATGATAAGGGCATCTTTGCCCACCATCGTCGCGCAGACACCCCAAAACCCGGGCGAACTGAGTCGCGTAGCCGAGCCTGAGCGTCCGGATGAGCCAGCGGGAAGGCCTGGGGAGCTCTAGCCATGCTCCCAGAAACAGAACCAGTGGGGTCAAGGGGACTACAGGCGTACCCACGGTTGGGCAGCGTGGTGGAGCAGACAGTCCCGGCATGGGAGTCATTGCGTCCCTTAATAAGGGGCAGAGTGCGGGCACTTGTCTGACTCTAAGTAGCAAAGAGGGCATGAGAAGGCGAAGCGTTCTCGAGACGGCTTTGCATGGAAACTGGCATGAGGAGAGGAGAACGAGCGCAGCGAGGAAGCACGTCGCCAACTGTCGTTCGTGGCCTCTTGGGACCCGGAGGTAGAGGAAACAGCTCTTTTAGTGAAAGAAGTCTTTCAGAGGAGTTGAAGTGCTCAGGGGAACACGGGAATTGTCGCAGGAAACCCTGACGAACCACTGAATCGCGCCGTCACATCAACACCAGCTCTTGCTTGTAGCACTCCAGTGAAAGCAGCATGCGATGTGCTCGGCTCCGAAGCGAAAGCTTGAATGCGAGTTGCTCCTTATATACCTGCTCTGCGGGGCAGAGCTCGCGATGCAAATCCCGCAGACCGAGGTACTTTGTGTACCATTGGCTCATTTTGTACTACTTGAAGGTGATTGGGCTCACGGTCGAGATCCCATTCGAAACGTCGAACATGACCAACTGAAAGGGAACTTATATTATCTGTCATAAGTCTCGTCTCGAGAGTTTAGGTGCACCGCCATCATAAAAATATAATAATGTTTTTATTCAGGAACAAAACAAAAATAGAGATATTATCCTTCATTCTAAATGTGACGTATAGGCAACTGTGGCTACAAATAAACAGAAACCGCCTCGACTGAATAGGCAGGCTATTTTCATAAGCATTAAAAATAAATAAATAAATAAATAAAATATCAATACCGCAATACCTCAAATAAAAGCCGGGGCCTTTATTTACCTGAACTGCAGAAGGTAACAGGCTTTTATTTGAAGCAGGCTTTTATTAGAGGCAGGCCTTTATTTCTAATTCCATCTGTTTGATAAGTAATTATTTTAAATAACCCATTTTAAATTAAAAGCAATAGCGTTCCAGTGGACAGAGATCATAAAATTAGAACAGAATCAATCACCAAAAGAATCTGTTCGGTTCAGATGCAATCTGTGTCAGTCTCCTTCACGCTGAATCACACATGCGCAGTATCCTCACCTCTTCGGTTCTCGAATCAGATGCTTCCGACAGAAACGGTTCTCGATTCAGTGTACTTGTGATGCAAAAACCAATGCAACCGGTTCTAGACTTGAGAACGAGAAACGCTCCAGCAGTGGGCATGCACATTCATTATCTGGCTCTGCTGCACAAATTTTCATTGATGCTTTTGAATTTGAATATTTAACAAAGCATGCAAACAAACGGGCGCTCTTATCATATTCATTTTGTGATCACACTAGTTCCAGTGACTTATTTCTTAGTTTTCTTAGTATTCTCTTTTTCTGAGAAGTGATGAGGTTGCATGATGTTGTTCCTGAGAGTCGTGTAAAGGGTGTGCTTTCTTCAGGCCCTGACTGTGGAAACCCTGCGCTATTCTGGCCTGAGGCTATTAGCCCCGCCCGGCCCATTTTAAGCCCTGGCTTGCACTGGCCCGACAGTGGAAATGCGGCTAATGAGCTAAATCCTAACATAAAAAGCTCACTGTCAAAGCATGCATTTCACTAGTTCTCTTAAAAGTCAGCAAGAGAACCTTCTTGAGAGTCAAAAGCTGATCCAAGACTTATTCTAGAGACTCACAAGGAGGTCCATTCAAAGGCTCCAGTGCCGTAGAGAAGTCCCAAGCAAAATATCAGAAAGTCTAGCAGGAAGCATCCCCAAAATCAAAGCATCTAGCAGGATGTTTTCTTTCCTTAGCCAGAGATAGCATTCAGTCCAAACACACCATCGAAAGACCAATAGTATTAGCCATGTACTTAGTATCACAAAGCAATTTCTCAGATTGCCTTGATTGATTTGATTGCTTCAGGGAACAAGCAGTCAATGCTTCCATCTCATTCAGGATCTTCAGCTGGGAACCCTTCAGGACTGCCATGGTGTGCAACAGCATACTTGCTCAACCAGCAGCTATACAGGACTTTCTGATCAAAGCAGACATTGTCCTACACAGTTTGAACAGTATATTAGGCCTCAATTTCCATAAGAGGGTGAGAGATGAGCCACTAATGTCTGTTCCATATCCAGCATCTCTGAATAACCCCTGTTTAGCCATCTTAAAAATGGACTGTGAGATCTTACAATAGATCCTATAATCACAGCAAATATGGGCCTGCTAACAACCACTCATCCAGCTTGGAGTGAGCCCCTGGCTGGACAGACTCATCCCAATCCAGTTTAAGCCTGTCTACAGCATGATAAATTACATGCAAAAGCTCTGTATAAGTTAAAGAAGGGCAAAGGGCAGTCTGAACTCCTCAAAGTCAGATGTGGTGGCAGATAGCACATTAAATCTACAAGAGATCACTTGTTTCTGAACTCGGGCACAAATCGTCATATGCAAACTCCACTGAGACATATCAAGCATGCAATCAGGAGAAAGCAAGAGAGAGAAAACTGAAGCTTTGTGCTCCATAGATTCAGGCTGAAATGCCAGCCCATGTGGTGCCTCAGAAAGCTGCAGATCAAGCAACAGTGAGAAGAGACAGTTTCTAGAAATATCTGCCAATAAACTATGATTGTGTGATTGTATATGGGCTTAAGCCAATCGTCACACCAGCTACTAAACAGCGTTGAAGTGAATCTATGGATGCGTTTACACTTAGCATTAACATGCGACCTGTATCTGGACGTTGTCCACATACACATTGAAAAGACAAGTGAAAAAGCACTTCTGATCGGAATGTGTCCTGGTCCAGAGGTAGTCGAGGACACATTTTGATCGGATCTCAGTGAAATGACATGGACGACACACAAAACTCTCTCGCAAACTGTCCGAAGAGAGATGGAGAACACCAATGTGGGACACTAGTTAGACTCCTACACTTATCTTTGATTTGTAAAATATCCCACGACTGAAAATGCTTTTTAAAGAAAACCCACCACTTCAGATTGACTTTGCACTGGGCCATTCTCTGTAGACTTATTTAAATATTGTGCGGGAAAGATAGATACGTACGATCGGTTATCCAGACAAAATAAGTCAGTTGATGTTGCCAAGTGTAAACATGCCATGTTCTGATTGACTGATGATCTGATCTGCTTGATAGGATCACAGTGATTGCATGTTAATACCAAGTGTAAATGCAGCCTATGAAAGATAAACAAAACCATTCCATGACATGACATTATGAGTAATTTTATATCATATTTTATGCAATTTTTTATAACATATACAACAAATGAATTTGTATTGTTTGTTTGTGTGTGTTTTAAAGCCAACCAGGACTGGAATCACAGGACTTTAGGTCTGGGTCATAAAACAAAGGCGACAACACTGTTGGCTCTGAAAGTTGGACAGTAAGTGACTTTATAATTTGAAATTCTGAAATATATAAATACAGTCTTAATCAGGAGTTGGCAGCGAGACTAAATCAAGTCACTCATTCACTTACACTAAAACTTTTTCACACCGTCCATCCACTTTAAAATACATGCTTTATTCGCATGGAGGTGTAAAAAGTAATAAAAAAATGTATTTAATTATCTGGCCAAAAAAATACTTGAAAAAAAAGGATAACTTTTTTATATATATTAGTGGTGGTGGTGGTAAATATCGCCGTTAATCTATTCTCAAAGTTGGGTTGGGAGCTGGGTCTATACTACGTGAGCTATGATGACTTTCACCTTGATATTTTAGCGTGTATGTATACCTAGCTGAATATGTAGGGGGCGAGAACAAGTCTTTAAACCTGTGTGTATACCTACTGTGAAATTACCACATCAAACGTGACGTGCTAACATGGATGCAGCTGAATCCGCCGACATAAATTCAGATATAAATGTAATTAAAAAAATATATAAATAATTATTGATTTTCAAATATTGCACCTGTCAAACATAGTCTATTTTGCCATCAATACTGTTGATGGTGTCCTTTATCAGTAGGCTTTATATTAATGCTCAACATGAAGTTTATATATTGTTGTCGTGAAGACAAGAGCCTGGACTGTCCGCGGCCTCCCTCTATGTCACCTACAGCATCAGCAGCAGCGCGTCAGCACCGCGTCAGGCACAATTCAAAACAGAAAACGCAATGCAGGCGCCACACAACTGACAGCTGAAGAAACGCACGCTCACGCCACGCAGCCAGTGTGTCACCGGACTTAGTTTACAGCTTTCTCGAGCACTTTGTGATGCATTTTGGAAACAAGAGCCCTTGGTCTAATGCACCACCTGTCTTAAAGAAACCCATTCTAAAAGACTTACTTTTAGTCATTATTTTATTTGGGTAGCACACATATTCTGAATGCCTTCGGCAGAATTCAAATGAGCCATTTTAATCTAGATTAATCTAGATTAATCCCAAGATTACAGTTAGATTTATCTAGATTTAAAAAAAATAATCTACGCCCACCTCTAATATATATATATATATACACACACACACATATATATATATATACTTGTTAGCCTGCACCAGAACGCCCGCATCCTCAATGACCCCTCAACTCGCACGTGTCAATGTTTACGAATAGATTAAATGAAACGGGGACAAATTTAATCTTGACAAACTATATCACATTATAAAGATCTAAGCCTCAAGCATCTACGACAGATCGCTGTTTTTCAATGGAAAGCTTATAAAGACTGTATTTGCTATATTTGTGTAAGCAGTACATATCAAAACATGAAGAATGAAAATGCAGTACAAACCAGATTCATTGTAATAATGAGACATAAACACACCCACAGCTGTAAATCCCGGTTTAGTTAAAAAGGTAAGGATTCACTGAATGAAATCTCATGAAGCATGTTTAGTCCAATGAAGTAATAACGTTGTAATATGGATGATAATTCCTTTGTTTACATTTCAATTCTTCAGGGACAGTAATGTTTATGTCCGTTATGGAATAACTCACAGTCAGAAACTGCGTCTTGGTAGTAAAAAAAAGCATGGTTTTGTCACGTGCAGTGTCACAAACAGAATGAGACGATCCACAAAAAAAACCAAAAAAAAAAACAAAGTGAAAAGCAAAAGATTATACATTTGAATTCTGTAAATAGCACAAATAAATAAATAGAATGGACATACAAATTCAAACAGGCCCACTGGTACAACCTGCACTGGGGCCCCGCAATCCCCAGTTACAGCCCTGCTGGGGATCTGTCTCTGGGGGTCATCTATTTGTCTTGGTCTCCGCTGACATTCAGGGCTGTCGAAGTCATCTCTAGGAGCTTATGCACTATCTGGTCTGGATACTTACTGGATCTGGGTTACTGCAGTGACCCTCTGATCTGGATACAGACTGGAACTGGTGGCTACGGTCACCTCCGAATAAGAGCAAAACAGATTAATATTAGCGTAGATGCCATTCTTCTAACGATGTAGCAACTACATTGTGATTTATGAGAAGTGTTGCCGGTTCCGGTTGTCCTAATTATTGCATCTTAAAAATCCTTTAATGGATTTGAATATTAGAAATGTGTTGTCCTGTTATGTGTAAGCTAGGATAAAGAGATTGGTCTTTGATCTAGATTTAAACTGACAGAGTGTGTCTGCCTCCTGAACAATATTAGGTAGGTTAGGTAGGTCAGAGTTTTGGCACTGAATTGAAAAAGGATCTGCTGCCCGCAGTTGATTTTGATATTCTAGGTATTATCAAATTGCCAGAGTTTTGAGAATGCAGAGGACATGGAGGACTAATTTAACAAGAGCTCATTCAAAATACGAGGTGCTCAACCACTCTGGGCTTTATAAGTAATAAGCAAGATTTTAAAATATATACAACGTTTAATAGGGAGCCAGTGCAGTGTTGACCGAACGTAATGTTGCTGTTCTGTTGTAAGCAATTTTAAAGATTTCTAAATGCATCTACTTTCGGAAGGCCAAATAAAGTGCTTTTCATTTGTCTAGAAACACAGAGTTATCTCCCTGACATGGCTGCTGGCTCAACACTAACTGCGGTTACTGAAACCACGCCTTCTTTCTTTGTGTGAACATTTGGGCTGCATTATGCAAATATTTCCACATCATGACGTAGACATGTGGGGACGTGTTTGAACGAGCCATTTTAGGGTGCCTGGCAGAGTAAAGAATATACTTTGATAAAGAATAAATATATCGTCTCGGTTACATAGTACGTAACCCTCGTTCCCTGATGGAGGGAACGGAGACGTTATGTCGTACGACATATGGGGTCTCACTTGGGAGGCCAATCATCTCTGAGTTTAATAGAAAGCGCTAATGAAAATTGGCTAGAGGATTTAACATACCTGAGCCACTCCCCGTGCCAACAGGTATAAATAGGGCGACAGGTGCTTCCACTCATTAGGTTTTACGCTGAGGATCCGAGAATGTGTCCCGGCAACAGCGAGTGGTTCAAGGTTGTGGCATGGGGACATAACGTCTCCGTTCCCTCCATGAGGGAACGAGGGTTACGTATGTAACCGAGACGTTCCCTATCTGTCGGTCACTACGAGTTATGTTGAATGACAAATGGGGTCCTATGGAAAACACCACAACCTGAACACTGTCACAACCCTGTGGCGCTGCAATTGTCGACAAGCCCTGGCGTGCCACAAAAGCTACACTTAAGGTCGTAACCTTCCCAAAGCCCCAGCGCAAATTCACTGACCTTGGTACCGAAGGGGCCAAAGGGAGAGTACATCGCTGCTGGAGAAGGCCACACTGCTGTTCCGCCCACACAAAGTTAGTGGAAGGGATTTCAACCTTCGGAGAAAGATTGCTTCAAATCTTCCTTCTTTGTTCTTACAGCTTGGCAAGACGATGGGGAAGCGAGCCTTAGGAAAAGGTCGCTACGCAGACCACATCCTACCCGTAGGGAAGTGACGTGTGGAGATACTGATATGGACTGGCCTGGGGGGCAGTACTACATATGGAATGGGCCTCTGAGGCAGGTCTTACTTTAGAGTAGGGATGGAACAGCTGCCAGAAGAGACTGACGGAGCGGGTCTGTCAAGGGAAGACACGGGTTTGCCAAGAGGGAAACCTTACCATGGAAGAATACACATATGGGATTACCCGTAGGGAATCAAGCGATATGAACACCTAGCCCAGTACAGGGGCTGACCGGAACTCCAGGCATGCTAACACCAGTACTGGGCCTGGCGACAGACTGCTCTGCCAAGTCTGACTGCTGAGGATGCTGGAGGATGCTCAACCAGTGTGCGCCAACCGGGGTACTCTACTGGGAGAAGAAAGGCGCTCGCATCCCTGTGTTAGGGGGAATAGGACAGCAAGCGTGACACCCAGCCAGCCCTTCTCGCTAATTTACCTGTAACACAACACACGGGAAAAAAATGGCTCTACACGAAGGTTGCAAGACCTTGCGAAGGTGTTAGGTGTCGCCCAGCCGACAGATGCCTGCCAGAGAGGCGCCATGCGCCCAACGCATAAGAGGAGGCCACACTCCATTGGAGGTGGGCCTTCACCCCCATGGGGCACGGCTTGCCTTGGGAATGGAACGCCAAGGTGATGGCATCCACTATCCAGTGGGCCTTGTCCTTCTGCTGACCTCCAAAGCAGACCAGGAGCTGCTCAGAGCTTCTGAAGCTCTGGGTGCGGTCCACGTATATGCGAAGCGCTCTTACGGGACACAGCAACGCCAAGGCTGGATCTGCCTCCTCCAGGGGCAGCGCTTGCAGGTTCACAACCTGGTCTCGGAAGGGAGTGGTGGGAACCTTGGGCACGTATCCTGGCCGGGGTCTCAGGACAACATGAGAGTAGGCCACCCGAACACAAGGAACTCTTCACTTACCGAAAATGCTTGGAGGTCCCCGACCCTCTTGATGGAAGTGAGCGTGATCGGGAGCGCTGTCTTGAGAGACAGGAACTTAAGCTCGCCTGAATCCAGCGGCTCAAAGGGACCCCTCTGAAGTCCCGCCAGGACAATAGAGAGGTCCCAGGAGGGAATCAGTGAACAGACTCCACTTCTGAGCATAGGCCTGCCTCGTAGAGGGGGCTCTAGCCTGAGTTATAGTGTCTACCACCGCTGGTGGCAGATCACTTAGGGGTGCCAAATGGTGCCAAGCCCCTGAGAGAGAAGGTCCCTCCTCAGGGGAATGCACCAGGGAGGGGCTATCACGAGGAACATGAGTTCCGAAAACCAGGTCCGGGTGGGCCAGTAAGGCGCAACCAACAGGACCTGTCCCTCGTCCTCCCTGACTTTGCACAGCATCTGTGTGAGCAGGCTCACTGTTGGAAACGCATACTTGTGTAGTGCCAGAGGCCAGCTGTGTGCCAGTGCATCAATGCCAAGGGGGGCCTGGGACAGGGAATAGTACAGCTGGCAGTGGGAGGACTCGTGGGAAGCAAACAGGTCCACCTGGGCCTCCCCAAATCGACTCCAGATCAGCTGGACCGTCTGGGGGTAGAGTCGCTATTCCCCGGGAAAGGTGAGCTGTTGTGAGAGCACGTCGGCTGCACGATTGAGCTCCCCCAGGATGTGGATAGCGCACAGCAACTTGAGCCGCGTCTGACTCCAGAGGAGGAGATGACAGGCGAGTTGAGACATGCGACGTGATCGTAGACCGCCCTGTCGGTTGATGTACGAAACAGCCACAGTGTTGTCCGTGCGGACCAACACGTGCCTGTTTCAACTTCCCATTAGGATAATTTCCCTCCACCTGTTTCTCATCCTGCCTCATTATCTTGGCTACTTCTACCCTCTCTTTTTCCTGTCTCATTGTCAGATTGTTTGATGTCACCTATGAGTTTTGACCATTGGCGTCTGCACGTTAGTGTTGTCCTGTCCTGTCCTGTGAGTAGCTCTCTACCACTTCTGGAATTACTCTGTGCTCACCATTTGCACCCACAGAACCTTACCTGCTGAGAGTTGCTTCGGCTTTCCCGCTCTGCAAGCACCGACTGCCGGCTCCTTCGTGAGTCCTGAAAGCCTCCGCCTCACCAGTCTGCTTGTCACCACTGCCACAGAGGTCGTCTCAGTTTATTTGTGCTACACAGTCTACGGGTCAGCTTCTGTTTGTCTATTTCTCCTACGCCTTTGTTGGAATACCTGTGGCCAAACTTTGTTTCATTAAAAGACAGTTTTCATTGCACTCGCATTTGAGTCCTCTCTCTCTATGCATTATCATCACACACTAAGGGGTCATGTTCCTGAGTTTAATCTACTTAGGGCTCATGTTCTGCTTTTGGGATGCCTCTGAAATGTGCAGCTGTGTGGCTGGTAACACCAAATATTCGATTAAATTTCGATTAAATTCACTTCAAGTTTATTTGTATAGTGCTTTTCACAATGTAAATTGTTCGCAAAGCAGCTTTACAGAAAATTAAAGTTTCTACACTAATATTTAGTAGTAGCTTATCGGTGGTGACTATCTCAAGTTAATGTTCATATGGCAGAAATCAAAGCAGTTAGTTAATGTCATGTAATCAAACAAACGGTGAACATTATTAACAGCAATGATTATATGTTGCAATCTAATCAAGTGTTGACTAGAGTGGCTAGAATCAGCTCCGGTTGGTGTATCAGAACTGTTATGCAGTGTAAATAAGGGATACACGCATACTGGAGAGCGGCCACATATGAGGTGTTTCTTGGAGTTACTTATGCATGCCAGATGACCTGTAAATGTGGCAAAAAAAAAAAGAAAACTTTCCCTTCTCTCCACTTTTGTGAATCATACCTTTTTCAAATTGCCTTAAAACCACCTCTTGTGAGCGTAAAAATGTTTTTGTGATATGTGGGAGTTTTTGTGAAATGCATGTGTTTCCATTGGGTGCATTTTCAATTAGCAATTTAAATTTGCGCAATTTGAAAGGTAATGAAAATGCAGCTACTGACAGTAACATTAACTTAACATCTTGCTGGCACTCCACTACAGGACCTGACAAGATACAACTCGTGAGCTAAAACATTCAGTATGGGTCTCAATAAAGTTAAACTCTTAACTTTGTTACATTACCACTTGCATTGTTACAAATGTCTCAGAAATGTTTCTTTATGCTTTATATAAACTAACGATTAACAGCCGACTGGCTCTTGTGTCCCTTTTCAGAACATAGAAGCCACATATATACTGTCTGTAATACAACATTTAAGGGTGAAGTGTGCATTTTTTTCCAGCTCCTATCCCAGTGTAATTAGTTAGGTTAGATGGTAAAGAGGGGAAATGTTAGGTTTGAAAATAGTAATTATTTTGTCATTCCATTTGTTTATAACAAATGTTACAGTATTGTTCAAAATAATAGCAGTACAATGTGACTAACCAGAATAATCAAGGTTTTTCGTATATTTTTTTATTGCTACGTGGCAAACAAGTTACCAGTAGGTTCAGTAGATTCTCAGAAAACAAATGAGACCCAGCATTCATGATATGCACGCTCTTAAGGCTGTGCAATTGGGCAATTAGTTGAATTAGTTGAAAGGGGTGTGTTCAAAAAAATAGCGGTTTGGCATTCAATCACTGAGGTCATCAATTTTGTGAAGAAACAGGTGTGAATCAGGTGGCCCCTATTTAAGGATGAAGCCAACACTTGTTGAACATGCATTTGAAAGCTGAGGAAAATGGGTCGTTCAAGACATTGTTCAGAAGAACAGCGTACTTTGATTAAAAAGTTGATTAGAGAGGGGAAAACCTATAAAGAGGTGCAAAAAATGATAGGCTGTTCAGCTAAAATGATCTCCAATGCCTTAAAATGGAGAGCAAAACCAGAGAGACATGGAAGAAAACGGAAGACAACCATCAAAATGGATAGAAGAATAACCAGAATGGCAAAGGCTCAGCCAATGATCACCTCCAGGATGATCAAAGACCGTCTGGAGTTACCTGTAAGTACTGTGACAGTTAGAAGACGTCTGTGTGAAGCTAATCTATTTTCAAGAATCCCCCGCAAAGTCCCTCTGTTAAAAAAAAAGGCATTTGCAGAAGAGGTTACAATTTGCCAAAGAACACATCAACTGGCCTAAAGAGAAATGGAGGAACATTTTGTGGACTGATGAGAGTAAAATTGTTCTTTTTGGGTCCAAGGGCCACAGGCAGTTTGTGAGACGACCCCCAAACTCTGAATTCAAGCCACAGTACACAGTGAAGACAGTGAAGCATGGAGGTGCAAGCATCATGATATGGGCATGTTTCTCCTACTATGGTGTTGGGCCTATTTATCGCATACCAGGGATCATGGATCAGTTTGCATATGTTAAAATACTTGAAGAGGTCATGTTGCCCTATGCTGAAGAGGACATGCCCTTGAAATGGTTGTTTCAACAAGACAATGACCCAAAACACACTAGTAAACGGGCAAAGTCTTGGTTCCAAACCAACAAAATTAATGTTATGGAGTGGCCAGCCCAATCTCCAGACCTTAATCCAATTGAGAACTTGTGGGGTGATATCAAAAATGCTGTTTCTGAAGCAAAACCAAGAAATGTGAATGAATTGTGGAATGTTGTTAAAGAATCATGGAGTGGAATAACAGCTGAGAGGTGCCACAAGTTGGTTGACTCCATGCCACCCAGATGTCAAGCAGTTTTAAAAAACTGTGGTCATACAACTAAATATTAGTTTAGTGATTCACAGGATTGCTAAATCCCAGAAAAAAAAAAAAGTTTGTACAAAATAGTTTTGAGTTTGTACAGTCAAAGGTAGACACTGCTATTTTTTTGAACACACCCCTTTCAACTAATTGCCCAATTGCACAGCCTTAAGAGCGTGCATATCATGAATGCTGGGTCTTGTTTGTTTTCTGACAATCTACTGAACCTACTGGTAACTTGTTTGCCACGTAGCAAAAAAATATATACTAAAAACCTTGATTATTCTGGTTAGTCACATTGTACTGCTATTATTTTGAACAATACTGTATATATTTGTTATATAATGGAACAGACATTACACATTTCACCTTGAAAACAATGTATTTAATTGGATTGTAATGCCTTCTTTGTATTCCATATTGTTCTTCACAGGTTATTTGGGAAGTCTGTATCTGTGTTCTAACCGAACAGCATGGCCAAAGATATTTGAGCATGATGGCTCCAAACAACTTCCTCCTCCTGGCCAACAGAACACAGTACACGAAGGCAGCGGAGAGCGATGAATCCAGTCGCACAATATCAACGAACTAAACAGGTCAATCAGTGTAACTTATAACGCCTACAGTAAATCTTGAAATATGCGTGTGCATTGCTCTGAAAACAAGCTGACATGTTCTCATTAGAGCAGCACAGCGAGTGACTCATGGAGAAGTGTGATTCCGTGTTTCTCTTGTTACCTGGGAAAAGCTTTTCACTCCCCTCTCAGGAATGGACGAAATAGCGATTTTAAGGACACTTAGAAAAAACTTCATAGGTTTTTCCAAAAAAAAAAAAAAAAAAAAAAAAAAAAACCCAAAACAAACAAAAAAAATCATGAACATGGGAAATATAACACACATCTCTATGCTAAGTCCTTTAACTCAACATTCCAGAATGAAAAAAAATATATAATAATAATCCTGTTAATTATTATTTTTTGTCCTTTTTTTTTCTCTTTCTGTGTGCTATAAAAGTGTAAAGTGGACTAGGAATGCATGTAATCCAAGACCTTACACTGTTCACATTATCAATGAGAGACTGACAAAGAGGATTTGTGCATTTATACTTCAGCAGAGAGAATATGAAGAAGAGGACGAAAGAAATTCTAGTACAAGCCCAAACATAAGACTCAGATCATCACATAAGAAATCATTTGGAAAATAGTGTCAGGTTCTGACCAATAAGGTCTATTTTTTATTCATGGTCCTTTCCAAAGTATTAAGAAATTGTCCTCAGGCTGCAAATGGGGTGTTTTTACAACCATTGTACGGTACTGGCGAGTTGGAATCTTGTGCATTATATTTTTGTTTTGTTGTTCTATTGTTGCCTTGCTATGTTTGTAGAGTGTCTAACTTATTTTTCTATTCATGGTATTTTTTTTTTCCAACATTGCTTGTATATAGAAACAAATTTGATTGAAGTTTATTTATATTTTTTAATTCAAGGGTTTTTTATTTTATTTTATTTTTTTATTCTTGTATTGAGTTCCTTTGTTTATTACTGTTTTAAATCCATTGTTACTTTGTCACTTGTTTAGATCCTTTTTTTAAATATATATTGGTTGAATTTTATGTTTTACGGTTTAAAAAAAAAGGTCAAAAGCAATAGTGGATGGTCGTCAGTCAGTAAAGAGCACAATTGTTAGATGTTTTTACAGTAGTGGTCAGAAGAGTGCTATCTGTCTGTAAACCTGTAATATATCTGTAAGGTTCAGGATCACTGTCTATTAAGTCTTTAAAAAGTGATGACCAGTCTCTTATAATAACACATTAGGTGTCAAAGCCATTATTTGTTTGAAAATATTTTTTATTAAATAACTATAATAATTAAGAAAAACACAAAGCTAGTCTGAGAAATAAGGGAACTTTTAAGCAAGTAGAGATTGCATGTTCTGGGGAAAGATAAGGGAAAAAAAATATTGCTATATGGTCCAATAGTATGTGTGAATAATTTTGGATGTGTGTATGTATGCATCTTCATTTGTTATCATTCAAAAAAAAAAAAAAAAAAAAAAAAAACTAAAAATCTGATCAACAGCAGTAAAAGAAATGTTTGGTCAGAGGATTTTAATTTCAGACCTTCTATGCAAATGATATTCTCAGCTAAGAAAAATGGTTGTCAGAGTATTTAAACAAATTAAAACAACTAAATCCAAGAATAACTAGATAGTAGTTTCAAAACTGTTACAGTACTTGGGGGCTGATTTGTTTGTATAAGAGAAACTGTAATGTAAATACTAGCCTATAAATCTGAACAGAAATTTTATTTCCCATATTTGTGGCATCTTTCCCACATTTGTAGCACTGTTTTGAAAGGGAGCCAATTAGCCATAGCGATTAACATAAACATCAATCATTTCTCACTATCTTTGGATGGATGCTGCTAGATGAACGGCATATGATGGGGTCACCATCCTTCATGATGCTTAGTTCCCTATTGGTGCAATACTTGAAGGAAATTACAAATCTAAAGCATACTACAAATATGATAACAATAAGACATATATATATTAAACAAAATGCTTTTGTTTGTTTCAATGTTTGAAATGTTGCCCCTTTATGTGGTCTTAAATCATACACCTCTGTGGTTGCCCTTCTACAGGCCGTGGGAAATCTTGAGTTTTCATACAATTTGAAGACTTTGGGAAACCCCGTTTGGACCCCTCGCTGCATTGCCACACACTGTAATATCTGTGTGGTCAGAAAATCTCTTGAGTTGACAGGAAACCCAACGACACGGCCTACAGCTACAGAGTTACGTCACAAATTACATTGGTTTATATATATTCGGATATATTTATTTTTTCAAAGAATAGTTTTAAATAACTATACCGGAACTGAATAAATCATATTTTATTAAACAAATAAAATAAATAGCACTATATTATGTAAATGGATTAGAATGTATATGGGATGGCATATAAAACAAGCAGTTATATAGTATATAGTAACGTATAGCACCTATAGACCACCTAAAACACTCAATGGAAAGTAAATCGAGGAGTCTCTTTGTACTGCCTGCAATATGGAATATATCAGCTATCAATCTGTCTTGCATCTCAGAGATTTTAGTTTTTTATTTATTTTTTTTTTGTCTATGTGTGTGTTTGATCCTGTTCACCTCAGGAAAGCATAGAGTTAACGCACCAAGGGGAGATATATGCATCGCTATAAGGGCTTAATTACAATACTAAGAAAGCCATTCATTCTAACACCCTAGGTTTGTGATTCATTAGGGCTGTTGACTGTGATGTACATGTATGTCAGGGAAACCAGATCACCTGCCATTATCTATGCTATTCAGTTGTTCACTTATTCATGCATTGTGATCCTTTTTACTGGATTAGAAAACAGTTACTCTTGTAGGAGTATGTGGCACAAAGAAAGAAAGAAATGGCAGTGAAAAAAATGACTCCTGTGACTCTGTCAAAAAGGAAACAATCAGCTAAACTTGTTTTAAAATAACCTGAAAATAGCTTCTCAGTTGCACTGGCAACCATTTTCACAGTTAAAAGGACATGAACATATCTGTAAAACATGTAAATTGTACTATACTTCTGCACACGAAACATTCAGAGCAAGGTGTAAATTACATCTAAAAAAGAGCATTACAACATAAACAGGAACCAAATAAACACATAAATATTCTAATAAATCACACTGTGTATGTGGTTGGCTCATGTGGACTGTTTGGAAATGTAAAAAAAATTGTAAGAGACACATTTTTGGTCTATGGTCTATACTTGTTGTGATTGGGGATGCAGATATAAAAGACTCTTTAAAAAGAGAATATGGATTCCATATAATTTGTGGGTGGGGAAATTTAAATTGACAAATTTAAAAAAACTTTAGAAAAAAGAAGAAAAAAATAAAAGAAAATAAAAGACAACAGTTTGAAGGTGTTCGATAAACACAATGTTACATTCACTGTTGTGAGAGCATATCCATATATCCATTGTAAACTTTGTGTTTGTTTCAGTGTATTCCTGTAGTAGGCTTGATGTAATGTTGTGTGATGAAAGTAAAGATGACTCTTCAATACAATCAGGAAAAAATAAAAGAGGATTTAAAAACAAACAAACACCTGAATCAAACTTGTCCTTTTCACTACTATGACAGATGCATGGATAATTGGACTTATTTAATTTGCTAACCTAAATGCCACAGAAAATAAGAAAAAAAAAAAAAAAAAAAAAGAGAAGTGCAAGTATGTTAAAATGCAAGTAAATTGCAAATTATAAATATATTGTGAAAGCAATAAGATAAGCTGTCCTTTTCATGAATTCAGTTGGATGAAAATGTGGTCAATTTTAATACATAAACAAATTGACAAATTTGGGCCCCCCAAAAAATAAGCAATGCAATAATTTCAATGTCAGTCAGTCTGCGTAAAGTGGGACACACTGTACACTTTCTTCTTCCCTCTTTACAGTCACATTTCTGTGATATAATCTGTAAGATTTACAGAGCCTCTTTTATCTTTTGAGATGGACAATACACACACAGTGCATTAACATTTCCGCTGAGAGGAAATGAGGAAAAACGCCTCTCTCACATATGCATCAGTTGCTTCTCATCCCCTTCCTCCCCCTCTTGGTTCACTCAGAATGGTCAATAGTAGAATGTTCTACATGAACTCTCATGGCGAGTGTAAATTTCCACTTCAGTAGCACTTACACACACAACATTTTATAACATTCTCTCTGCCCAAAATTGTGAAAATATTTAGTCTTTTCTGTCTGTTCAAATCATTTTCTGTATTATGGGGTGTTAAAAATATGTAAAAAAATAAATAAATATATATATATATATATATATATATATATATATATATATATATATATATATATATATATACACACACACACACACACACACACACACACACACACACACATATATATATATATATATATATATATATATATATATATATATATACACTTTGTGCTACACTTGTATTACAAACTTGTAATACAAACTTGTAATACAAACTTGTAATACTGATCAATGTAATCAGTCAGCTTGGTAAGTTCTTTTAAGTAAGTTCGTAAGAGAATTGAATCTTTACATTCATAAGTTTAAATATAATATTTTAAATATCAATCCAAAACATTTGGGTGAATACACAATCATAAAATAAGTGTTTTATGGATTTTTTCTCTATGTTACAAAAGATGCATGCAGTCTCCGTGTCTTCTGGTAACACAAGGTAACTAAATGGGGTAGGGTTAGGATTAGGGGTAGGTTCAGGGTTAGTACCTAGTTATTACATAGCTATTGTAATTACTATAAGTACATAGTATGTACATGAGGAACAGGACTGTAAAATAAAGTGCTACCAATAATTGTATATGCAACTTCATTTTTATTGGTGAGACAGTATTTCCTGTGTAAATTCCAGACCTCTTTCCATTCAGTCTTAGCATATAACAAATTCAATAGTTTTTTTTTGTTTTTTTTAAATATAAAAGTTAAGTTCATTATCTATAATTTTTATACCCATTAATACTTACTAGATTAGCATAGGGGGTAGACTCAGAAAATATATTGTCAGACAAAAGCTGAATAAGGCCACTAAAAATGGCATCAAATACTACTGCAAACTTTTTAGGAGTTATAGGCATCTTATAATAATTAATTTATTCACAGTAATTAAAGGGATTTCCATTATTCTTGAATAACTGTAAATGTACCATCTGTTATAAATAACTCACATTTCATCGCATCTGACCAATCAGAGAGAGTTACAGTTGCCGTGCGCTCCAACCCCCAGCTCCACGTTCAGTCGGATTCCTGTCTGCCGACTGACTGACTCTTGTCACACTGCGCTGTCATGGGTTCAAAGATACAGTCAAACGACTAAACTATAACTTAGAATAACAGCCTCTCATGTGTATTTCACTTTACACTGCAGCAGAACGCAGACTGCTCGTTCTCAACAGCCTCAATCCTGATCCGTGTTATTCTGACAACTTCCGCATCACATGCTCAGATGAAACGTGTTCTGGCTGCATTCATTATTGCTATTTTGTGTATGTTCTCGTCTCTGGCAGTATGTCTGTTGTGTGTTATTATGTCGTGTCCTCGTATGGTGTATCAGATGCTCCGGGAGCCGGTTTCCTGACATTTTATCCTACCCATCAGGTTTTCCTACCAGGGTTTACTGTGGGGTGTCCTTTTTCTCATGCAATACAGCCATATTTAATGTATCAGCATTACGGAGATCGCTCAGATGTACCGGGATAAATGTCGGTTCCCGGCACTGTGTCGCGCGGATGTGGGACCAGTATTCACGTCACGATACGGCGGACAATACTGGAATGTTTATCACTGAATGCCTAACGAACTATTGAAACACTCAGTCTCAGATTAAACTATCATAGATGAACTGGTAAAACTCACAGATCCATCCAACATCGTTTAAACATCTGTACATCAACTTTTAGTTACTGCAGGTGAGAAGAGAATAGATATGTTATTTTTTTGTTTGTTTTTGTTTTGTTTTTGTGTAATGTAAGATGAAAAGCTGTCAAGGTCAAGAAAATTGTGACCCCGGACCACAAAACCAGCCACAAGGGTAATTGTTATTAATTATTTATTTATTTATTTATTTTTCAATTTGAGATTTATACATCATCTAAAATCTGAATAAAATAACTTACCATTGATGTATGGTTTGTTAGGAGGACAGTATTTTGCAGAGATACAACTATTTGAAAATCTGGAATCTGAGGGAACAAAAAATTCAAAATAATGAGAAAAAAGTCTTTGAAGTTGTCCAAATAAAGTTTTTAGCTATGCATATTACTAATCAAAAGTTAAGTTTTGATAGATTTACGATAAAAAATGTACAAAATATCTTCATGGAACATTATATTTATTTAATATCCTAATGATTTTGGCATAAAGGAAAAATTTATAATTTTGACCCATACAATGTAATGTATTGGTGGCTATTGCTAAAAATATACCTGTGCTACTTAAGACTGCCTTTGTGCTCCAGGGACACATATAGTCTTTGAGTTAGGTTAGGGTTAGGGTTAGGAAAGAAAACTGTGAACATGCAAAAAATTCTTCAGACAACACAGGACGTTTTACATTTCAGGGCTTCTGTTTTAATAAACCTTGGTTAGTCTGGTGTGACTTTTGCTTCATGATCAGTCCACTTGATGAATCGAGTCCTACAGATGCTCTACACATCAATCCTAGCACTACATTTAACTCAAACCTTTATATCAGCAAATGTGAGTCCTGTGCTACTTTGCTGTGGTCTAGACACCAGTCGAATTAATGGACACCAGTGCAGGTAATGGTGCAGCAGGCCTGCCAAAAACAAGAAATGTAAGATTCGTTAGCTGCGTGATTGAGATGGCAGATAGCACAAATTATATCAAAACACACAGAACATATGCAGTCAACTTGCAGACCTATGAGTTTATGTTTTTCAGAGTGGACTCAGTGGGACTTGGAGAGGAGTAAATATGTGAAGTTTTGTCATCAGTACATTGTGTTCCACAATGACAAATCAGTGGTTTCCTCCAGACCCTCGGGAAACTGCACAGTAATCAAGGGAGAGTAGCTTCACTTTTTACTCCTATGTGATCAAAGAAAAGCATAATTCACCCTCAATTGACAGTTCTATCAGCATTTATGGTCATGTCTTTCCAAACCTGTATGACTTATTTGTCTTTTTGGGAACACAAAGGGAGATACAGTTTTCTGGTGAATTTTTCAAAGGGTTTTCCTATACAATGGATATCCCTGGGATCTGAAACAACTCAGAAACACTGGTTTGGATTGATATGGGTAAATGTGATTTAAACTTTCATCTTTACTGCCTCTTTAAGCAAGAAGTGCATGCCGTGATACATCACATTGGCTCTGTGTTCAGCCTGCTCAGGGTGGATTCTCCATCCGGTGAAATAAAGGCTGTGCTGAGAGAGAGTACCATTAAAGGAGAAGACATGCAGTTCCTTGAGGTCAGATTGTTTGCACAGATCATTTATTTACCTACAATTACCTGACTAAGCTTTTAGACTTTACTTGACACTTTGCCAGTTGTGCAGATGGCTAAACAACTGAACAAATATGTGATCAAGTCAAGTCAAAGCTTATTTATATAGCACAAATTTAACACAACTGTAGCTGATCCAAAGTGCTTTACAGTAAAACATGATTTAAAATAGAAAAGAGTGGAGATAAAAGCAAATATCATATACAACAGACAAATTATACATAAAACACCAACTATATATACATAAAAAAGAATAAAATAATATAAATACATAAACAGTATCACTCAAAAGCTAAGGTATAAAAATATGTCTTTAAGCTAGTTTTAAAAACATCCAGTGATGGAGAAGCCCTAATACTCAAGGGTAGACCATTCCAGAGCTTTGGGGCAGCTACAGAGAAAGCTCGATCACCTTTTGATTTGCAGCGAGAACGAGGAACCGATAAAAGTAACTGATCTCCAGATCTTAATTGCCTAACAGCTGTGTAAGGTTTTACAAGATCAGAAATGTAATCCAGGGCCGAGTTATGCAATGCTTTGTATACAAAAAGTGTGATGCCTAGTATTTTAAAATGTGCTCTGGACCTTAAATCTCCATAAAATAACTTCTCAATAGTCTTACACTGTTTGGCATTGCCTAATGTTTAATAGGGAATATTCTCATGACTTATCATATAAACAGACAGTGCTGGGTAGTAACTGAAGAAATGTCATCTTCTTGATAATGTAATCAGATTCCCAAAAGTAAGTACTTGTAATTATAGATTAAACTACATTGTAAAATAATTCTATTTGGATGGATTACATGATTACATATTAGTTTCACAATAACAATAATTTATTCAAAATTAATTGATTCTTCCCAGTTCTTCTTTTGCATCTAAAATATCCTATCATTTATATACAGTAGGTTTCCAACCAAAATGCCTAACATCGCTGTGTGTACCACTGCAGGGCCACGGCGTTAACCGCAAGTCAGTCGTGTGTTAAAATCGTTCACAAAACTTTGCAAACTGACTGGAATTATATTTTGTTTTATAAACGAGATCAAATTACTAAATAAAACAAAAATTACTTTATTATATACCATTATAACATAATTAAAAATCATTCAAAAATTAATCAAAAATTTATTTTTAGAAAGTTAAAGATGTGAGATATTCCTATAGGCTGCAGCTCAATGGATCAAAAAATAAACAAACATAATTAAACAGTCATTATGAAAACCATTAAAACTATACAATTATACAAAGTGCAGGTTTCTCTTTGTGAGGTTTGGTTAGCAGTGACTGAAACGCAGCTTTACACACAACTGTCAGTCTGCATGGAGAGGATCTTGAGACTCCAGTAGCTTCAAACACCTGTCTGCTGCTCAGCACTGGGTTTTTTTTTTTACAGCAGCCATTGCAATACAGTTCATTTGTTTGACAGAAACTTTCCTTAACAAATGCTCTAAGTTACTCACAATTCGTTTTACAGTTCAATAATATCTATTTGCTTTTTGCTAAATATTGATTGTTCTGATGAATTTTGTAAGACATTGAATTGTTTCGTACTTTTCATTTTCAGAAAGATCTTTCTTCCTCTATGGAATTACATTTGGTTCAATTATAATGAACGGAACTTTATAAAACTGAACGGAACTCACTCACACAAATTTAACAGGCTCTTCAAATATGCGTCATTCTTTGTTAATGTTTTTCAAAGATTTGTTTTCGCTGATCGTGCATTCTGAATTTATTGTCACAGATTTCGCTTACATTTCCCAATTTTTTTGTTTGGTGTTTTGACACAAACCTCTGGGGGGGCGGGCTTAACAGTGATCTACTCTGATTGGATAGTGAGCTTTGATGGACAGGTGCTCTCTGACCGGAAAGTACAGACGCCACTCAGTGGCACGCATATTGGAAAGCTCTCGCGGTAATTTGTATTACTAAATATGTAAATAATATTTGACCTTTGATCGTCTTTGATAGTCTGTAAAGATGAGCTCTTGTCCTTCAAGACAGCTTGAAGTAAGCATGTGTTACTGAATGACAATAATAACCATACAAATTACCATGCAAGCTTTTTTTTTTTTTTTTTTTTTTTTTTTTTTTTTATTAATGCAGAGAACAAAAACATACAAAAGTATAAACATACATCACATAATATCAACCTTAAAAAAATTAATAGAATAGAACTAAAGAAAAGACAGCCAAAATCTAAACAAAATTACACAAGGAGATCAAAGGCAGAGCAAATCTAACAGTCCTTACAGCTTTCTTATGAGTAGATACTGAAATTACATTCAAATACTTTTCCATTTCTTTTAGAAAACAGAGAAGACAGGTTTACAGTTGGAGAATTTGAATTTGTGAAATGTGAAATCTGTTTAGGAAAAAAAAAATAATTAACAAAACTGTTATTTTTGTTTGTGGGGTCAGAGTCATAATACCCAAATATAAAGTTTTTCATATGTACTAAGAAGCCTGGCAAAATCTTACACTTGACAAACATACCAATATCATCCCAAAGTTTCTGAGTGTAGTGACATTACCAAAATAAGTGTACAGTTTTTTCAGAACTCAAACAAAAAGAGCATGTAAGATCAAATATTTCAATCTTTGTTTAAACTTCTTTTCAGGTAGAACCTGTGTATGAGATTAATATAAATGTCTTTCACTTTGTCTGTGAAAAAGATTTTTGCGGTAGAGACCAGATTAAATCACCGCGAGAGCTTTCCAATATAGGCGCCACTGAGCAATGCAATAATTTCAATGTCAGTCAGTCTGCGTAAAGTGGGACACACTGTACACTTTCTTCTTCCCTCTTTACAGTCACATTTCTGTGATATAATCTGTAAGATTTACAGAGCCTCTTTTATCTTTTGAGATGGACAATACACACACAGTGCATTAACATTTCCGCTGAGAGGAAATGAGGAAAAACGCCTCTCTCACATATGCATCAGTTGCTTCTCATCCCCTTCCTCCCCCTCTTGGTTCACTCAGAATGGTCAATAGTAGAATGTTCTACATGAACTCTCATGGCGAGTGTAAATTTCCACTTCAGTAGCACTTACACACACAACATTTTATAACATTCTCTCTGCCCAAAATTGTGAAAATATTTAGTCTTTTCTGTCTGTTCAAATCATTTTCTGTATTATGGGGTGTTAAAAATATGTAAAAAAATAAATAAATATATATATATATATATATATATATATATATATATATATATATATATATATATACACACACACACACACACACACACACACACACACACACACACATATATATATATATATATATATATATATATATATATATATATACACTTTGTGCTACACTTGTATTACAAACTTGTAATACAAACTTGTAATACAAACTTGTAATACTGATCAATGTAATCAGTCAGCTTGGTAAGTTCTTTTAAGTAAGTTCGTAAGAGAATTGAATCTTTACATTCATAAGTTTAAATATAATATTTTAAATATCAATCCAAAACATTTGGGTGAATACACAATCATAAAATAAGTGTTTTATGGATTTTTTCTCTATGTTACAAAAGATGCATGCAGTCTCCGTGTCTTCTGGTAACACAAGGTAACTAAATGGGGTAGGGTTAGGATTAGGGGTAGGTTCAGGGTTAGTACCTAGTTATTACATAGCTATTGTAATTACTATAAGTACATAGTATGTACATGAGGAACAGGACTGTAAAATAAAGTGCTACCAATAATTGTATATGCAACTTCATTTTTATTGGTGAGACAGTATTTCCTGTGTAAATTCCAGACCTCTTTCCATTCAGTCTTAGCATATAACAAATTCAATAGTTTTTTTTTGTTTTTTTTAAATATAAAAGTTAAGTTCATTATCTATAATTTTTATACCCATTAATACTTACTAGATTAGCATAGGGGGTAGACTCAGAAAATATATTGTCAGACAAAAGCTGAATAAGGCCACTAAAAATGGCATCAAATACTACTGCAAACTTTTTAGGAGTTATAGGCATCTTATAATAATTAATTTATTCACAGTAATTAAAGGGATTTCCATTATTCTTGAATAACTGTAAATGTACCATCTGTTATAAATAACTCACATTTCATCGCATCTGACCAATCAGAGAGAGTTACAGTTGCCGTGCGCTCCAACCCCCAGCTCCACGTTCAGTCGGATTCCTGTCTGCCGACTGACTGACTCTTGTCACACTGCGCTGTCATGGGTTCAAAGATACAGTCAAACGACTAAACTATAACTTAGAATAACAGCCTCTCATGTGTATTTCACTTTACACTGCAGCAGAACGCAGACTGCTCGTTCTCAACAGCCTCAATCCTGATCCGTGTTATTCTGACAACTTCCGCATCACATGCTCAGATGAAACGTGTTCTGGCTGCATTCATTATTGCTATTTTGTGTATGTTCTCGTCTCTGGCAGTATGTCTGTTGTGTGTTATTATGTCGTGTCCTCGTATGGTGTATCAGATGCTCCGGGAGCCGGTTTCCTGACATTTTATCCTACCCATCAGGTTTTCCTACCAGGGTTTACTGTGGGGTGTCCTTTTTCTCATGCAATACAGCCATATTTAATGTATCAGCATTACGGAGATCGCTCAGATGTACCGGGATAAATGTCGGTTCCCGGCACTGTGTCGCGCGGATGTGGGACCAGTATTCACGTCACGATACGGCGGACAATACTGGAATGTTTATCACTGAATGCCTAACGAACTATTGAAACACTCAGTCTCAGATTAAACTATCATAGATGAACTGGTAAAACTCACAGATCCATCCAACATCGTTTAAACATCTGTACATCAACTTTTAGTTACTGCAGGTGAGAAGAGAATAGATATGTTATTTTTTTGTTTGTTTTTGTTTTGTTTTTGTGTAATGTAAGATGAAAAGCTGTCAAGGTCAAGAAAATTGTGACCCCGGACCACAAAACCAGCCACAAGGGTAATTGTTATTAATTATTTATTTATTTATTTATTTTTCAATTTGAGATTTATATATCATCTAAAATCTGAATAAAATAACTTACCATTGATGTATGGTTTGTTAGGAGGACAGTATTTTGCAGAGATACAACTATTTGAAAATCTGGAATCTGAGGGAACAAAAAATTCAAAATAATGAGAAAAAAGTCTTTGAAGTTGTCCAAATAAAGTTTTTAGCTATGCATATTACTAATCAAAAGTTAAGTTTTGATAGATTTACGATAAGAAATGTACAAAATATCTTCATGGAACATTATATTTATTTAATATCCTAATGATTTTGGCATAAACCCATACAATGTAATGTATTGGTGGCTATTGCTAAAAATATACCTGTGCTACTTAAGACTGCCTTTGTGCTCCAGGGACACATATAGTCTTTGAGTTAGGTTAGGGTTAGGGTTAGGAAAGAAAACTGTGAACATGCAAAAAATTCTTCAGACAACACAGGACGTTTTACATTTCAGGGCTTCTGTTTTAATAAACCTTGGTTAGTCTGGTGTGACTTTTGCTTCATGATCAGTCCACTTGATGAATCGAGTCCTACAGATGCTCTACACATCAATCCTAGCACTACATTTAACTCAAACCTTTATATCAGCAAATGTGAGTCCTGTGCTACTTTGCTGTGGTCTAGACACCAGTCGAATTAATGGACACCAGTGCAGGTAATGGTGCAGCAGGCCTGCCAAAAACAAGAAATGTAAGATTCGTTAGCTGCGTGATTGAGATGGCAGATAGCACAAATTATATCAAAACACACAGAACATATGCAGTCAACTTGCAGACCTATGAGTTTATGTTTTTCAGAGTGGACTCAGTGGGACTTGGAGAGGAGTAAATATGTGAAGTTTTGTCATCAGTACATTGTGTTCCACAATGACAAATCAGTGGTTTCCTCCAGACCCTCGGGAAACTGCACAGTAATCAAGGGAGAGTAGCTTCACTTTTTACTCCTATGTGATCAAAGAAAAGCATAATTCACCCTCAATTGACAGTTCTATCAGCATTTATGGTCATGTCTTTCCAAACCTGTATGACTTATTTGTCTTTTTGGGAACACAAAGGGAGATACAGTTTTCTGGTGAATTTTTCAAAGGGTTTTCCTATACAATGGATATCCCTGGGATCTGAAACAACTCAGAAACACTGGTTTGGATTGATATGGGTAAATGTGATTTAAACTTTCATCTTTACTGCCTCTTTAAGCAAGAAGTGCATGCCGTGATACATCACATTGGCTCTGTGTTCAGCCTGCTCAGGGTGGATTCTCCATCCGGTGAAATAAAGGCTGTGCTGAGAGAGAGTACCATTAAAGGAGAAGACATGCAGTTCCTTGAGGTCAGATTGTTTGCACAGATCATTTATTTACCTACAATTACCTGACTAAGCTTTTAGACTTTACTTGACACTTTGCCAGTTGTGCAGATGGCTAAACAACTGAACAAATATGTGATCAAGTCAAGTCAAAGCTTATTTATATAGCACAAATTTAACACAACTGTAGCTGATCCAAAGTGCTTTACAGTAAAACATGATTTAAAATAGAAAAGAGTGGAGATAAAAGCAAATATCATATACAACAGACAAATTATACATAAAACACCAACTATATATACATAAAAAAGAATAAAATAATATAAATACATAAACAGTATCACTCAAAAGCTAAGGTATAAAAATATGTCTTTAAGCTAGTTTTAAAAACATCCAGTGATGGAGAAGCCCTAATACTCAAGGGTAGACCATTCCAGAGCTTTGGGGCAGCTACAGAGAAAGCTCGATCACCTTTTGATTTGCAGCGAGAACGAGGAACCGATAAAAGTAACTGATCTCCAGATCTTAATTGCCTAACAGCTGTGTAAGGTTTTACAAGATCAGAAATGTAATCCAGGGCAGAGTTATGCAATGCTTTGTATACAAAAAGTGTGATGCCTAGTATTTTAAAATGTGCTCTGGACCTTAAAACTCCATAAAATAACTTCTCAATAGTCTTACACTGTTTGGCATTGCCTAATGTTTAATAGGGAATATTCTCATGACTTATCATATAAACAGACAGTGCTGGGTAGTAACTGAAGAAATGTCATCTTCTTGATAATGTAATCAGATTCCCAAAAGTAAGTACTTGTAATTATAGATTAAACTACATTGTAAAATAATTCTATTTGGATGGATTACATGATTACATATTAGTTTCACAATAACAATAACTTATTCATAATTAATTGATTCTTCCCAGTTCTTCTTTTGCATCTAAAATATCCTATCATTTATATACAGTAGGTTGCCAACCAAAATGCCTAACATTGCTGTGTGTACCACTGCAGGGCCACGGCGTTAACCGCAAGTCAGTCGTGTGTTAAAATCGTTCACAAAACTTTGCAAACTGACTGGAATTATATTTTGTTTTATAAACGAGATCAAATTACTAAATAAAACAAAAATTACTTTATTATATACCATTATAACATAATTAAAAATCATTCAAAAATTAATCAAAAATTTATTTTTAGAAAGTTAAAGATGTGAGATATTCCTATAGGCTGCAGCTCAATGGATCAAAAAATAAACAAACATAATTAAACAGTCATTATGAAAACCATTAAAACTATACAATTATACAAAGTGCAGGTTTCTCTTTGTGAGGTTTGGTTAGCAGTGACTGAAACGCAGCTTTACACACAACTGTCAGTCTGCATGGAGAGGATCTTGAGACTCCAGTAGCTTCAAACACCTGTCTGCTGCTCAGCACTGGCTTTTTTTTTTTACAGCAGCCATTGCAATACAGTTCATTTGTTTGACAGAAACTTTCCTTAACAAATGCTCTAAGTTACTCACAATTCGTTTTACAGTTCAATAATATCTATTTGCTTTTTGCTAAATATTGATTGTTCTGATGAATTTTGTAAGACATTGCATTGTTTCGTACTTTTCATTTTCAGAAAGATCTTTCTTCCTCTATGGAATTACATTTGGTTCAATTATAATGAACGGAACTTTATAAAACTGAACGGAACTCAGTCACACAAATTTAACAGGCTCTTCAAATATGCGTCATTCTTTGTTAATGTTTTTCAAAGATTTGTTTTCGCTGATCGTGCATTCTGAATTTATTGTCACAGATTTCGCTTACATTTCCCAATTTTTTTGTTTGGTGTTTTGACACAAACCTCTGGGGGGGCGGGCTTAACAGTGATCTACTCTGATTGGATAGTGAGCTTTGATGGACAGGTGCTCTCTGACCGGAAAGTACAGACGCCACTCAGTGGCACGCATATTGGAAAGCTCTCGCGGTAATTTGTATTACTAAATATGTAAATAATATTTGACCTTTGATCGTCTTTGATAGTCTGTAAAGATGAGCTCTTGTCCTTCAAGACAGCTTGAAGTAAGCATGTGTTACTGAATGACAATAATAACCATACAAATTACCATGCAAGCTTTTTTTTTTTTTTTTTTTTTTTTTTTTTTTTATTAATGCAGAGAACAAAAACATACAAAAGTATAAACATACATCATTAAAAAATTAATAGAATAGAACTAAAGAAAAGACAGCCAAAATCTAAACAAAATTACACAAGGAGATCAAAGGCAGAGCAAATCTAACAGTCCTTACAGCTTTCTTATGAGTAGATACTGAAATTACATTCAAATACTTTTCCATTTCTTTTAGAAAACAGAGAAGACAGGTTTACAGTTGGAGAATTTGAATTTGTGAAATGTGAAATCTGTTTAGGAAAAAAAAATAATTAACAAAACTGTTATTTTTGTTTGTGGAGTCAGAGTCATAATACCCAAATATAAAGTTTTTCATATGTACTAAGAAGCCTGGCAAAATCTTACACTTGACAAACATACCAATATCATCCCAAAGTTTCTGAGTGTAGTGACATTACCAAAATAAGTGTACAGTTTTTTCAGAACTCAAACAAAAAGAGCATGTAAGATCAAATATTTAAATCTTTGTTTAAACTTCTTTACAGGTAGAACCTGTGTATGAGATTAATATAAATGTCTTTCACTTTGTCTGTGAAAAAGATTTTTGCGGTAGAGACCAGATTAAATCACCGCGAGAGCTTTCCAATATAGGCGCCACTGAGTGGCGTCTGTACTTCCCGGTCAGAGAGCACCTGTCCATCAAAGCTCACTATCCAATCAGAGTAGACCACTTATAACCCCGCCCCCACGAGAAGTTTGTTTCGAAAAACTGCAAAACATAAGGGAAATCTGTGGCAATGAATTTAGAATCCACGATTAGCGAGAACGAATCTTTGTAAAACATTAACAATGAATGAAGCATATTTGAAGAGCCTGTTAAATTTGTGCGACTGAGTTCATTTTTTTTTTGTGTGTGTTTTTCTTCTTTTGTAATGGCATATTTTTGATAGTTTCTGAAAAAGTTATTATTATTGAAATAAATGTAATTCCATATTCCTCACCATATTTCATGAGAACTGTGACTTGCTTAATAACGTGGAACAACCTCTTTAAGTAGGCAAACTATTGACAAACCAGTCTGAGATTGATTGATTGATTGATTGATTGACTCTTTATTGTACCAAAATTGATGTCACTTGACTATTAATTTGAAACACTGTGTAAACTAGCTTACTCCTCATTAAAATGATTTAAAACATTTAGATATATTACACAATGAATATGCCTATAATTAAAATTCAGTTTAAAGTAGCCTATATGTCCAAACAGTGTAATAATCAGTCATCAATGAAAATATAAAATTTGTTTTAAGGCTAGACACAGTGTCTCTCAGACAGCTTAGCAGTTTTTACTTTCACTTTCTGAAGCTTAATGAATTGACTTCAGTTTAAAACATCTTCCCAGCCATAACACTCATGCAGTTTGCGTGGCATGTACTGGCTCGCTTTCATGGTTTAAAACTAAAATATAATATTGCAACGCTTTTGTCTTTATCACTAATTCCAAAATGATGTACAGTACAATGGTTCACATCTCCTGTAATAATAACATTATTTTATCAAAATATCTCCCTTTAATTAATCGGATTTAAAACCCCTATATTCTTAACTTTTATTTTACTGACAAAAAAAAAAACACTATTACACATTCATACCCAATGTCCTTAAAACAAATGTGCCAACTGAATGCTATAACATGCTATAAAAGAAAAAAAGAATATTCTAAAAATTTTATTGTCATTTTTAGACAAATAGTAAACTGAAACAACTAAATAGTATTTATTCGCATAATTTATTCACACCTTTGATAACAACTCATGTGTTTGCATTGTTTTACTTGACTAATTGGGTATCTAAAAAAAATTCAAGCACTTGACAATTCTTTAACAGATAACAGCAATAATTATTTCATCGCATTAGAAATAGCTTTCTACTGTTACTAAAAAGCTTATTAGCAATTAATTTTTTGAAATATTTTCTCCCTCGCCTCTGTGTTCTGTCTGTTTAACGCGCCAGTGTTAGTAAAGTAAAGTTTCAGTAAAGATTGCAACTTAACACAGAGTGTCAGGGAAAGCCTTTATGTAAAAATGGAAAGGCTTACGTGAATTTAAGAAATTTAAAGATAAGGATATGACCATTAACTAAAAGTTTTTTTTTTTGCACTGAGGACACACGTATCTGTAAAAGCACCCGACAGGCAAACAATTACTCTAATCCACCAGCTTGAAGCTTAAAATGAAAATTTAACCTGTATTGGGCATCCTGGATCACATACTTTTCCTATAGGAGCTCATTCTGTTTCCTCCACTATTTGTAGATGCATTTTGTCTATTGAAATGTTTTATTAAGTGCTGGAATTTGATGTGACCAGCTGCAGTTGTACGTGCACTGTGGGTAGACCCACCTAATCAATAATGAGAATCGTTGATGATTTTCATTATCGATAATAATCTATTTTATTAATTAGTTGTTGCAGTCCTGATTTATTTATTTTTATGATAATAATAAAATAATATATCAAATGATTAATACAGATGTGTGTATTATGCATTTTGCTGGTTTATGTTACACCATTTTTTTTTTACTTTTAGATAGAGCATGTCTATTTTACAGTAAGCAACCAGTGTGACTGAATTCAGTCCAGCTGGAGGGGGTTGGGGTGTAGCTTGTGGGGGTAGAAATAAAAGTGTTAATCTCTTGCTCTTCCATATGGAGAGTGTCTGATGAGCATTTCAAACTTGCATAGCAGGTTTAGGCAAAGTGACTGTTTTAGGACAAATGCCTTTATTAGTTTGACTTTTGCAATTTTTGCAACTGCATACAGAGTATTACATACAAAATAATATGTTTTTTTTTTTTTTTTTTTTCTCTCAGGAGACATGAGGCGCCTCTGAGAGAGAAACAAAAAAACTGTCTGAAAGAATTGTAATTGTATGTGCAACACTGCAGTCATTTTCACAATACAGATGTAAAAATATCTTGCAGTAATAAGAAACTGTCCCGGGATATCATGTAGGCCTAATCATTTTTAGTTTCAATATTGGGCAATTCCAGCATTATTGACATGACATTCAGTCAAAACCTGAAATAGAAATTCTCACAGAATGTATTCATTAGCTACCAATATATTGAACCATCTCTTTATGTTTTTCTAAATCCCAAACAGAGTCCAGACATCAAAAAAGCATCCATGAACGTGTTACTATTTTAGATTTGGTAAATACACATGCTTTATGACTTAACAAATAAGACCCAAGTTTTTGGGAGAAAACATATTTTGTAGACTTTCTGTGATTTACAATTCACAAACCAGAAGCAGCAATATCTGCAGAAAAGGGTTGAGCATTCACAAAAAAATTAAAGGCCTATCAATTTTATTTAAATTTTAGTTTTTGTGTTTCAGAGGGAAAATTATTGTTAAGGATGTATCATCTTTCCATTACGGACCGTTCTGAAAGCAGAATTTATGCAAACATATATAAAATGTTTTAAAAAGTTTAACACAGATGTCTAGAAGAAATTTAATAGGGCTGCCCCCACTAAAGATTTTTTTTTAGTTACTAGTAGTCATTCATTTAGGTCATTATTCAACTAATCGCATGTTTATATTAAATTAACACTGTCTAATCCATAACGAGCCTTAATATATTTCGTGATCAGACACATACATTAAGTTTGCCACAAATCACAAGCAGGAGTAGCCTAATAATTGTGAAAAAAGGAGACATTTTAATTATTTATTAATAAACTAATGTTTTCTCGTCAGCTGCAAGATGCCATTCACGGTGCTGACTCTCTCCACATGGATGCACCTTTCGAGAGAAATGCAACCTTCACAGATTACATAATCAGGGAGTATTTGCTTTAATTTTGAATGGGTTTGTTTAAAAGTAGACATTTCAAGCTTTCTGTAGATACATTTTTCATATATGTGAGACACTCCAATTTTAAGTTATTTCATTATCAGGAAAAGAATTCAAGTGAACACGAGGTTGCCTCCCTTTCATGCTTGCGCATTAATAATTTCCCCCACTCAGGGCCGTTTGAAGGAATTTGCAAAATGAGCAAAATGGACATAGAGGCCCCTCAACCCCCCCCCCCCCCCCCACGCAAGACCTACAGGAACCACGGGATAGCCATACAGTTTAAGTTCACCCGCACTTTATATAAATTACAAAAAGTTTACAGTGCAAATACTGCTTGAAAAAATAGTTTGGTGGGAATTCAATAGTGATTTGCACTGGGGTTTTTTTCTTCTAATAAAATGACAGCACATACTTAGTTTAAACTCTGGGCTGTGCAGGATATCAGCTATAATTATAGAGCTTGTGGTACCTTGTGCTATATAGAGGAAACATCAGCACTGAGAAGTGATGCATCTGTTGATGTTGAGGATGAAGTTGATGGTGTAGCTGGGAAAATAATTGAAACAAAAATCTGAAATTACCTGTGAAGTACGTTTTACCATTTCACTGTTAGCATATTGAAAGAGGTCACTATTACCAGCTCAGGCGTGCGTTAAATGAACAACTAAGTATCCTTTTTTAGATTTTTTTTTAAATGCATAGAATGCAATGCATACATCAAAAATAAACATTTAATTATTAATAATTGTTTCTCTGTCTGTACTTGTACTTTGAACAATGACAATAAAGTTGACAGATGAATTAAGTGCATTTAAGTGCCATTCAGGTGGGTTTTTAAATAAAGCATTTTCTGAGATGCACATTAAACACCAAACATTCATTTATCTTTTAATTATTGAAAATTAAGCAAACTTAACTTTTTGTTAAACAAAGGGGATTTACTATTAAAAATAGAACATTGAAGAAATTGTGTGATTAAACCTTTAAATGTAAAAAAAAATGTTTGATTTTTTTTTTGTAGTAGGCTATGTACATTCTGCTGAACAATAGTAATACATCTCTGGCAAATACTTGTCTAAAACAGGACTTTTAGTTTGACGGGTTGACGTACCTTTACAGCTCTGTGTATGTGATCTGACTCTAATTTTACTCAAATCAAACGGTCAAATGCTCGTGAAGTGACTGTCAGAGCAGTTCTGTAGATGTTGTTCATGTGTTCACTTCCTCATTTAGTGAGACATCAGACGCGAGACTGAAATGACTGCGAACGTCACGCGCGCTTTAGTGCGTCTTCTGCTCCTTTCATTAACAGAGACAAGCAGAACATGCAGGATTCATATTTAAACAGACTGTTCCTGCTTAATATTTACAGATATTAGTCTGTATCGTGGTTTGATGTAAGCGCAATGACCTATTTTTAATTATTTCATTCAAAATCTGGCAAATTACGTGTCATTCTGTGTTAAACTATAAATTCCGTTTTTATGACTGGATTCCGCGATTCTTGCAATCGAAACACACCACGACGTTCTCTTTATGTTTGCCTGAGCCCTCAAATCAAAACACTGCTGACTCCTTGCGGTCTGCGATTTCTGATCTGCATTTTCCTTATCCCGTTAAAAAAAAAAAAACATATTACAGTAACCATATTCCTTCCGCTCAAAAAAAAAAAAAAAAAAGCAGAGATCACTTGACTTGGTTGGCTGGCTGCTGTCAGCGACTACTGAGTGGGGCCCCCTTGAGGGGGATCCCGATAACAGTGTCATTACACGTTACTGCATTGACGATCAAAGGGGCGCTCACACAGTGTCGTTGCATTTTATTCTTAACCAGTCGTTGTCTTGGGGCCCCGGGTCAGCTCGGGGCCCCAAGCAATTGCTTGGTTTGCCTGCCTTGTTGCGACGGGCCTGCCCCCACTAACACATGATTAGTATGGGATACACATTAAAAATAAATCTCTAGTCTACAACCGAGACAGATGCAGTTATAACCAATAAATTGAAGGCTATTTGATGTTTTAAAGTGATCTAACACCGATGTCGCTCCAAACCATTGATCATTAGTTGTTCTTGAATAAACGGATGCATGACTTTCATGAACTTGTTTTAATAAATCTTAATTTAATAAAAATGCTATAGACTGTGAATAAGATTGCAGTTTCACATTTTGCATATGCATTAAAAATCTTTTTTTTTTTTACATGAAATTATACAAAATAAAACCAAACAAGATTTGTTATGAAGATAAAATATCTAAAGTTGTCAATTAATGAAGCTCTTTTTTACATTGTGTGCAATTTGTTGATTTATAATGAGATAACTTGAGTTTAAACGTGAGGACTTTTTATTAATCCATCCACTTTTTTCAGTTTAAGTGATTTAGCTGAATCATGGCAAGGTTTAATAAAATTTTTCATCTTTTAATATGAAATATTTTAACTTCAGTGTTTTTTTATTTCATTTTCCCCAAATGCAGCCATCAAATGTAACACATCAGCGAGGTAAAGCTGATGGCTATTTGCGAATATGTGCTTTGATGCATTTGTTTGATAACTTGTGGTTAAAGCGCCATTAAGCGGTCAAAAGCTGCAAATGCACTTTGTGGCGGCGGTAGAAACCACACTCTGGTTGGCCACCTACTTTACTCTCAGAAAGTCTTCCAGATTTTAGTTAGTTTACACAGAGATCAGTCATTAGTCAGCATTTGACAGCTGGATTAAAAAGGTTTAAGAAGTGTTTCAACATACTGATGAACACATTTATTTTTATTTTAATTTTCAATCAGTCAGTTATTTTACCACACATGACTTTGGAAGGCTTTCAATCACATTAAAATCTATAAATTCACAAATTCACTTTTTGTCATCTGATCCTCTTTCACCTAATATTTTTATTAAAAAGGACCCCTGAGATTTTAAAATATTTTAAAAATGAAACATCACATTAGCATGTTCTAAGTTCTCTGACATTGGTTACGGTCACATAACATGCAGGTAAACCAAAATAAAAAAATATATAAACTCACCTAAAGGATTATTGGGAACACCATAGTACTAATACTGTGTTTGACCCCCTTTCACCTTCAGAACTGCCTTAATTCTACGTGGCATTGATTCAACATGATGCTGAAAGAATTTTTTTTTAGAAATGTTGGCCCATATTGATAGCTTCTTGCAATTGATAGAGATTTGTGGGATGCACATCCAGGGCACGAAGCTCCCATTCCACCACATTCCAAAGATGCTCTATTGGGTTGAGATCTGGTGACTGTGGGAGCCATTTTAGTACAGTGAACTCATTGTCATGTTCAAGAAACCAATCTGAAATTATTTGAGGTTTGTGACATGGTGCATTATCCTGCTGGAAGTAGCCATCAGAGGATGGGTACATGGTGGTCATAAAGGGATGGACATGGTCAGAAACAATGCTCAGGTAGGCCGTGGCATTTAAACGATACCGAATTGGCACTAAGGGGCCTAAAGTGTGCCAAGAAAACATCCCCCACACCATTACACCACCACCACCAGTCTGCACAGTGGTAACAAGGCATGATGGATCCATGTTCTCATTCTGATTACACCAAATTCTGACTCTACCATTTGAATTTCTCAACAGAAATCGAGTCTCATCAGACCAGGCAACATTTTTCCAGTCTTCAATTGTCCAATTTTGATGAGCTCGTGCAAATTGCTTTTTCCCTTTTTCCTATTTGTAGTGGAGATGAGTGGTACTCGCTGGGGTCTTCTGCTGTTGTAGCCCATCCGCCACAAGGTTGTGCGTGTTGTGGCTCCACAGATGCTTTGCTGCATACCTCGGTTGTATCGAGTGGTTATTTCAGTCAAAGTTGCTCTTCTATCAGCTTGAAACAGTCGGCCCATTCTCCTCTGACCTCTAGCATCAGCAAGCCATTTTCTCCCACAGGACTGCCACATACTGGATGTTTTCTCCCTTTTCACACCATTCTTTGTAAACCATAGAAACGGTTGTGCGTGAAATTCCCAGTAACTGAGCAGATTGTGAAATACTCAGACCGGCCCGTCTGGCAACCACAACCATGCCACACTCAAAATTGTTAAAATCAATTTTTTTTCCAATTCTGACATTCAGTTTGGAGTTCAGGAGATTGTCTTGACCAGGACAACACCCCTAAATGCATTGAAGCAATTGCCATGTGATTGGTTGATTAGATAATTAATCCAATCGAAGATTCATTTGAGAAATTGTTAATTGTCCCTTTGCAGGTTGTTTTTTCAAGTCTAGTGTGCTATTTACTTTTACTTCTCATAGAAGTCGCTATCATAAGACTCCACTTTAGAACTTTTTAGACCAGAGCTGGTGGCAGAGCTTGCAGTTTCTGTGCCTGTTGTTGAAGACGAGTTTGTTTCAGATACTGAAGATATACTTGAAACTGATTCTGTATTTGAGGCAGCTGGATCTGGACTTGAAAATGGCAAAGTCTTCCAAAATCAGTTGGGATCTCTATTTCTCCGCATTCAAACACTTTTACATGTATCAAATTCAGCAGTACAGGAAATAGTTGATGAGTTATTTGACATTGGAGATTTTGCTCATCAAAACATAAAGACTGTCATTGATAATATTTTGAAAGACAATAATTGCATTGTTGATGCCTCTGTTGTAACTTCATTGACTGAAGAATTACAAACTTTGAATAAAAAGTCTTTTTTATAAAAGTCGTTTTATAAAAATAACTTCTCTTATTGAACCAGTTGAGTATGTGTTAAATGCACAAGAAAAAAAATCCTACTTTTGTTTATGTTCCTGTTTTAGATTTGCTCCGTAAGCTTTTTGAACGAAAAGAGGTACTTCAGACACTAGAGAGATCCAGTCAACATTAAGGTACTTACAGTTACTGTCAAGATGGAGAATACTTTAAAGAAAACAAGATTCTCTCTGAAGAAAAGGGTAGCTCTGAAATAGCTCCGTTATATATGTTGGGTGATGCCAATTTACCTATAAGACTTCACTCAACATTATCATCGATTTATCTAGCTATGTTGTGCAGAACTGTATACATAAAATAATATGGTTACAGCAAGGTTCTAGAGGCTCTGATTAGGGATCTTGAGCTCCTTGAAAGAGAAGGTGTGTTTGTTCAGAGTCTTGGCTCTAATCTCAGTTTTGGGACAGTTTTGTATGTATCTGCAGACAATTTGGATGCACACTCACTTGCTGGATTTCAAGAGTCTTTCAATGTTGACACTTTTTGCAGATGTTGTATGGCAAGTCGTGTAGATCTTCAGCAGTATAATGTCAGAAGTGGGGTTTTTACCTTGAGAACACCAAGATTGTTCGATGAAGCTGTTAATGTGCTTAAGCAAAGTGATCTGTTGTGTATTGATGATATAAAGAGAGACTGTCCTCCAAACAGACTGGCTAACTTTCATGCTGCAAAAGAATTTCCACCGGATTTTCTCCATGATGCATTTGAAGGAATTGTACCTGTGGAGCTCTGCATCTGCCTCTCAGATCTGATTTCTAAGAAGTACTTTACATTGAATGACCTCAATGAGAGAATAAAAACATTCCCATTTCAATTCTATGACAAAACAAACAGACCCCAGACAATACAAAAAAAACTTTCAAAAAAACAAATCTATCGGTGGCAACGGACACGAGAACTGGGCACTTCTGAGATTTCTTCCACTGTTGGTTGGCCACTGTGTTCCAGAGGGGGAAAAAACTTGGAATATTATTCTTGAATTGAAAGACATTGATGAGTTGTTATCCAGCTCCTCATTCACAACAGAAACCCTGTGCTACCTGCAAGCCAAAATCTCTGACCATCGATAGTTGCTTTTAGGAGTGTTTCCATGTACTAAATTGCATCCTAAACATTAGTATTTAGAACATTACCCTATGTTAATCCAAAAAGATTTGAGGCAAAACATTCTTTCTTTAAAAAGGTGGTCCGTGATTCTGGCAACTTCAAAAATGTTCTGCACACGTTAGCCATAAGACATCAACTAATATTGGCATAATATCTGGAGATGCCAAGTGTTTTTAAACCAAGCAATGAAAATGGTCATGTATCAGTTGTATCTGTGGACATCTTGGGTGCTACTATCAGGGTGGCAATATGGAACGAGTTTAAAGGTCTGGACACTGTTTCATTAACATCCACGGTGTATTTAGATGGCACAAAATATTCAAAAGGAATGGTGATCTCAGTTGGGCACACAAGTGGACTACCAGATTTTGGAAAAGTACTTGAAATCTGTTTAGTGGATGGTTGCATACTTTTCATTATTGAACTGTTCACAGCTGGCTTCTTGGAACATCTAAGGTATTACCAGCTCACCAAAAAAGACCCTGCAGTAACTGTGGTTGTCCAACCTGAACAGCTGAATGACTACATCCCCCTCATTGCATACCTTGTTGGAAAGCTGCTCATTACTCCAAGTACATTCATGTTACAATAAGGTATAGTAAACATATAAATCTTTAAAATCTTGGTGTTTAGCTTGTTTACTCACTGCAAGACTAATGCATTTACTTAACAAATTTAATGCAGACCATACAGTTCTTTGAGTAAAATTTTTAATGGGCTTTGTCTTAATTGCTGCTTCTGATATCTGTTAATGTTTTCATTTATTTATTCACAGTTGCGACTGTTGAGTACTCCTCAAAGTTATTTTCACATCAAGGTGTTTTACCCTAGTGAGTGCTCCTGAGTCAGCCAAGAAGGATAATATAAAAGGTGAACTTTTTTAAAAATATTTTTATTTTTACTGTTTTATTTATGTACTCACCGCTGACCTAATACAATGACACAATATGTATATTTCGGACCTTGCTGTTCTTTATCCATTGTACAATTACATTACTTTTGTCCAGGGATGTGCACAAATAGTCAAATTTATTTTGCCAAGTCTGCGATTGTTTTTCATGTCCACGGTTTGAAGCAACCCCAATACCAATAACATGATATTTAGCCCCTAAAATGCTAATTTTACCAGGGCAACCCTTTCAAAAAAAAATATATTTTAAACCCGGGAAGCAATTTGTATCGGGGAACCTCCCGGAAATGCGATTGGGCTAGTTTTGGACTTGTTTTAAGAAGAAACTTGGCAGGATTTGTTTTGAAAACCTGGCAACCCTGATCTGAACACATGTTTTGGAGATATACTTCTAATTACAGGAGCTTCTTTACTGATGAGATGCGCATGAAAATTGCATTCGATTTTTTGCACAGCCCTACATTTTGCATTTGTTTTATTGTATTGTCCTCTAGTTACAGCTGCTGATTCCTCCAAGAGGCTTCTCAGAGTTATTGTGTCACCTCAAGAAATAAGACGTGTTACCCTACAGAGTTTGCCTGAGTCAGTTGAGAAATTATGTGAAGCACTACGTACCAGTTTGGGTTTGCAAGGAAACTTCATTCTTTTGGAAATGAACTCTGCAGTTTGACAGATAGCAAAGATCTACCAACTGATCGAACAACACTGAAAGTTTTGTTCACATTTTCTGATTCAGTTTCTCACTTGACATTAGATTCTGCAAGTTTGAATTCACCAACTAATACTTCATCAGTGGATTGGCCTGATCCTTTTGTAATTCCTGACTTTTCCCAAGATGTTGAAGTTATACTGAGAGCAGGAAATGATTCCTATGCCAGAGAGGAGCAGTCATTGTTATCTCCTGACCTGCAGCTTCTTGATGAACTGATGAATGCAACATTTTCTCAGCAAAGAAAGGAAATCATTGGTGACGAGCCGCTCATCTCTGTAGTCAGGGACAGATGGCCTGTGCTATTCAATTAGAGACAGGTAACCAGTGCCAACCCGGACATTCACAGCAAGATAAATTACAAGGAAATTATGTATTTGCTTAAAATTGGTAGTAACATGGCTGATTTAAATTAATTTGAGGTTATGCCTGTGAAATGCCCCAAACAAACAATCCTTCAACACGATTTGAGATTCTGTTAAAAATAAATAATCCTCCTATTCATAATGCTGTGGCTCTTCAGAAAGCTGAAATCACACAGTTCAAACCAGACGCTTCAAAGCAAACATTTCCAAAAGATTACCTTATTTCTGCATCCATTTGTTCTTTTGTTTCCTCAAGCTAGTGAAGTACGTCAGAAATAGAATAGGAATAGTACTGTCTTAAGTCTATTTTCTGTATATTCTGTTGGCGTCATTTAATGAAATTGGATCTGTTTTGCTTTTGACCCATCTGGTGTAGACATAATGTCATTTTCCTCATCCACTAACAGCTTGTCATCTGCCGATCTTTCACTACAATTTAATATTTATTTAAACTAACTTTTTTTCTGACCTGCTCGCTCTCTATTCCCTTGTCACCTAACTCAGCACTGTAGCGGGACTTCTGTACTAGTAATGTATGAAAGGCAGTCTGACACAAATGTATTGCAGTTTGTGGCATTCACAAAAATTGGTTTCAACACGTCATTTTTTACTAGTTCTGTTTCAGACAAGTGGAGAGTTCAATAGACTAGTCACCACCGATCTGCTGCAGTCATTCTTAAATGCACTAGATGCCTTGTTTCCAAGTCTTTTAGAGCTGTACAAAGCTGTGTCGTCAAGCAGGAGGTTGAGCTTTAGCAGTGTTATGCAGTGCCTTGACAAGGAGGTATGAATAATAATGAACTAACTATTTGACATTTATTTGACATTTGATATTACGTATACTTAATTAAACTTTGGTTTCTAAGAAATACTGATAACCTACCTGAAAAGCACTGATTATTTCATTATTATAATTTCATTATTATTATTATTATTATTATTATTATTATTATTATTGTATTTTTAATTAATAAATTTTTACTTGCTATTTATAATCTTTGAAAGTGATGTTAGTAGTATTAGCTGTGGTATTATATTGAATCGAATTGTTAAATTTTAATGGTATCTAAAATTTTGGGTGTCATAACATTTATTGCAATACAAGGATACATGGTTCAAAAACTTAACTATTTTATTAATTTATTACTTCTCTTGTGGTGGGACCAGTGAAAATTGATTAATTAAATCAAATAGAGTTCTTGTGAATCGGAATAGAATTGGGACATCTGAATTAAACCCTAATCAATATTTACCAACATAGGGATTTTAATTGTATAATGCAGTCACTCAGTGTTGTTTATAATTGTTCGTAGGACACAAATCAGAACCGAAGAACAGCTGCCTTACTTGGCCTTCCACGCTTCTTTTCAGATGATACTGCCGAAATAATCAAGATGTGTGACGTAACAAAATATATTTACACATTTTTTTATGTACCAATGAATCTGAATTCATTGCAGAGCACTAGGGATGGAGAAAAAAATTATTCACTTAACTGTCATAATTCTGTTTTTGACATTTCTTTTCATTCCAGGGTCAGTAATAATAGTAATCAATTAAATTGCTTCATGTTAATATTTGTTTATAATAATTGACTGTACAGTAATTAGTGCTTCTCCAGTGGCTTGTTTTGACTCATCCCAGCTTTTTAGAGCATATATCAAAATGAATGATATGGCTTATTTCATTAGACCATTTCTATAATTTTATAGACCAAATCTATTAAATGCCTTTTAGTTAAGACTGATACTGTCCATTTGTTTTAGGTTCATGGTGAACTCCTGGATGTCATTATGAAGGGAATGCGTGTTGGACTAGTGATTGGACATGAAGGTGTCCTGAATGATGCATTTCCTCTTGATGTCTCCAAAGTGGTTGTGGTGGTAGAGGAGACAACTGTTCTCCACAATCTCAGAGACATACCCACTGGCTTTGCTCTGTTAATGCGCACAATCTACTGCCTTAACCTTGAATATCCCCGCAGTATGAGATACTCCTTCGAAATCCTGCAGAAAGTGATCATGAAGATTAAAATTGACCACTGTTCTGCCAAGATACACGGACTTCGAAACAAACTCCTGAGATACAATTTATAGACTGGTCTCAAACTTTATGCAAATTTATGCAACAGACTTTCCTACAATAACAATATTTTTGAGTAGACGATTTATGTTGATTATGAGTTTTTAATAATGTAACCTTATAAGTTGTCTTAACTTGGAGAATCAAGTTGAAACAACATTTGACAATGTAACAATGTTTTGTTTATATTTATGTATATATATATATATAAATAAGTAAGTGTTTTATTTTGACTCATTTTAAAATTATTTGGGAAACCTTGATGTAATGTTTAATGCACTTCATGTTGTTGATAAAAACAAATGGAATGCATTTTCTTACTCTTTGTATTTTTATATATAAATATGGTACAATATATAATTTGTGAAATGAGATGGGTATAAAGTAGTGTAAAAGTAAACCTTAAATGTGTATTAGATTATGTTATTAACTACAACTTGTGTCATGTAATTTGGAATCGGTAACTGATTACAATTTGTAAGTAATCTACCCAGCTCTGTGTATAGATACATTTTGGCTGGATCAGTAAAATGCAAGTTATGTGCATCGTCCAAATTCCAGTGTCATTATTCCAACACATATTTCTATTGTGAATAGTGTGTGGCTCTCTATGCACACTGTCCTGCAACTCTTAAATATATTAGGATTCCTCTCCCCGAATTAAGGAGAAGAGGTTAAGTCAACGCCTTATCAGTTATACTCATTTTTGAGTCTAGGAATAAAAGTCTAAATGATGTCATTCTTAACATTGTGACATATTAGAAAAAAAAATATATATGATTGTAATGATGTTTACAATAATAATACAGACAGACTAAATGTAAAAAAGTTCTCGAACTATTCTTCTGGAAAAATCGTTTAGCATTTTAGCATTTTGCTAAGTATCTGCCACCTACTGGTACGTTCTGGTTGCTCAGTCACTATTGTTTGTGTAGTATAATATGTAGTTGTCCTCATGTTTTGCCACAGGACAGAGTACATTTTATGTCATCTTTGCATAAGTGTAATATTGAGATTTTACAAAGTGACATATTTAGAGCAACACTGTGAAAGCTCATAACACGCCCATGCTGATATATAATCATAGATATCTGTCGACACAAAGTGCATCACATGACTAAACAAAAACCTGCGTTTTCACATTTCATGCTTCAACACGTTTTCAAATCTATCCACTTGAGAGCAGGGTTGCCAGGTTTTCACAGAGAAAAAACAACAACGCCCTATTGCTACTCAAAACTAGCCCAATCATGTTCAGAGTGGGATCCATGATAAAAATCGCAGGCCGGGGGATAAAATACAGCTGACCTAGACCTTTAGAGGCTAAATATTACATCATTGGGGTTGTTTAAAACTGCCGACAAGAAAAACAACCATTAGCAACAGTGTTAAGGGCTCTAGACTGACTGAATGGTCACACTGTTCAACACAAGTCTCAATAGTGCAGCACAGTGGTTGATGCAGAAATAAAGCTTTGTGAAACACAGAAGGCTTTTCTCTCAACTGTATCACAAAAGGGCTAATTACTCAAAGCTTTAACAGCACTGTCTGCGTTGTGGCCATATGGCAGTCAAAAAAATCAATAGCACCTACTTTTCCACTTGGCTTTGTCCCACTACAGCCGCTTATTTCACATCTGGTTCTGCAGCTGAGCAGTCGTGTGGTTCTCAGCCGAATAGAGCATTGGATGTCATAGACCATATGCTTTAGGTAAACTGTTTTTGTTGTTTGTTTTTCTAATGCAAGCTTCAGTGTCGGGCGTAAGATCACTACATCTCAGGCAATTTTAAACATTCAGATTTGACAAGTTCCCTATCTGTCGGTCACTACGAGTTATGTCGACCGACAAATGGGGTCTCACTTGGGAGGCCAATCATCTCTGAATTTTAGAGAAAACGCCAATGAAAATTGGCTAGTGGATTAACATACCTGAGCCACTCCCATGCGGATGGTTAAAAATAGGGCGACAGGTGCATCCATTCATTAGATTTTTGCTTCGGAGCCGAGTGGTTGTATGAAAGCTATTATACTCCACAAAGCCATTCATCTGCTGTGTCTGGGAAGCTGTTCTGGTTGGCGGTATGTCCCTTTCAGCGATTCCCCTGGGCGCTTCAACTAAGATAGCAGATTTCCTAAAAGAGCAAATCGCGGACTATTCGCGTCTTTTTCAAGACGCCGTTTCGTCCGCGTCCTTCTGGATGCGGTCGTTTCCTGTTCTCTGACAACAGCCACGTTCGCTCTCTTCCGTGTCTGGGCATTCAGCACGCTGAAGGTGCGTTCGTGGATGGTTCATGCACGCACTACGTGTGTGACCATGGCAACGCTGTGATCGTGTCTCCCATTTCTTAAAGGGAAGGGAGCAGACCCCTCTGTCACTACCTGTTCTGGTTTTTCTGTCTCGAGCAGAGGACCGCCGGCTAGTGCTCTGGGAGATTTGAAGGTGACAGTGAGAGCTTCTCTGCCGGGCCACGCCCCACGGACCTCTTACCCCTTCCGCAGTGTTTGTCCTGTGCGGCTGCTGGGTGATTTTGCTGGGCTGTCTTATGGCAGTCCCAACGGGTCATTCAGTTTGCCGCCGGAGATCAGATGTCGATTGCAGCATCGGGGATGGGCTGTTGACCTCTGTGGATGAAGATTCGGCGGGGCTGCCCCCCTCGGGTGTTGTCGCCACTGCCGAATTGGACCCAGAGTTGACAGCCGTGCTTGCCCGGGCAGCTGTGAGCATCAGGATGGAGGTGAATGCACCACCCAGCCCTGAGTGCTCATGGCTGTTTGATTGGTTCTCCGTGTGGAGCGCGACTCACAACCGCGTTTTACTCTGGTTCCTTTCTTCCCGGATGTGCATGGAGAAGTGATGTAGTCGTGGATGGCCCCTTTTACGGCCGGAAACAGCTCCGTCCTCACTACCCTCGATGGCAGGGAAGCTAGGGATGCATTGACATTCCCCAGCAGGAGAGTGCGATTGCGGTGCACTTGTGTCCGCAAAACGCCGCCACTGGGAGGGATAGTCCGCGCCTCTCACCCAAGGCCTGTAAGCTGTCGGCCGCACTCGCTACCAAGGCTTACAGTGCTGCGGGCCAAGCTGTCTCTGCTTTGCATGCCATGGCTATCCTGCAAACCCAACAAGCCAAGGCTTTAACAAATGCACGAGGGTAGGACCAACCCGAGGTTGATGCAGGAGCTGCGCATGGCGACTGACCTCCCCCTTCCGGGTGACGGAAGTCACAACGCAGTCCCTCGGGTAGGCGATATCCACTCTAGTGTTTTTTCATGTTCAGCCTGGTCTGTATGAGAGACATTGACAAAGTGCATTTTCTCGATGCTCCCATGTCCCAGGCTGTCCTGTGTGGCGACGCTGTCAGGGGCTGTGCCCAGTAGTTCCTGACAGAACAACAGCAGACTGAGGCCATACAGCACATCTCGCCATGACGTGATCCTCCGGTTGCCACCATTCTGTCGCAGGCAGTGCCTCAGCCTGCTTTTCGGCGTGGGCGCCCCCCTGCGTCCTCCACACCAGCCCTGCCCCATATTGAGAGTTCTTCGAGGCCGGCGCATCGAGCCCTGCGCAGGAGAGCGGCTCCCACCGTGTCACTCCCGGCTGCGAAGTCCTCAAAGAAGTCGACTAAACGGCCCTGACACGGGCAACTCGGAGATGTGGGAATCTGCTCTTCAGGAGCTGGCGAAGACAGCGCCACTCCTTCCCCCGGGGGAGGGCCGGGTGGAAAATCTTCAGTTATGTTTCTTTCTGTTCCGCCGCTGGTCAAATGGCCAGTTGCAACCCACTTTTTCAATGAAAGAGCAATTTCCCTTTCCTCCGAGTTGCAAGGCTCGTGGGTTGACGATGAGCGACGCACTGCCTCCTCATTCTCACCCACGACGCCAACCGGGGACGCCTATTCAGCCCCTACCTTGCCTTTCTACGGGCCGGCGTTCCCTTAGAACAAGTGTCCTGGCACGTTGTTGTCACAACAGATGCTTCCAACTCGGGCTGGGGCGCGACATGCAACGGGCAGGCAACTTCAGGGTCCTGGACAGGACCTCGACTGCTTTGGCACATCAACTGCCAAACAAGCACGTGTTGGTCCGCACGGACAACACTGCGGCTGTTTCGTACATCTACCGACAGGGCGGTCTACGATCACGTCGCATGTCTCAACTCGCCCGCCATCTCCTCCTCTGGAGTCAGACGTGGCTCAAGTCGCTGCGCGCTGTCCACATCCCGGGGGAGCTCAATAGTGCAGCCGACGCGCTCTCATGACAGCTCACTTTCCCCGGGGAATGGCGACTCCATCCCCAGACGGTCCAGCTGATCTGGAGTCGATTCGGGGAAGCCCAGGTAGACCTGTTTGCTTCCCACGAGTCCTCCAACTGCCAGCTGTACTATTCCCTGTCCCAGGCCCCCCTTGGCACAGATGCACTGGCACACAGCTGGCCTTGGGCTTTACGCAAGTATGCATTTCCCCCAGTGAGCCTGCTCACACAGACACTGTGCAAGGTCAGGGAGGACGAGGAACAGGTCCTGTTGGTTGCGCCTTACTGGCCCACCCGGACCTGCCCCCAGAGGTGGTAGTTACTATCACTCAGGCTAGAGCCCCTTCTACGAGGCAGGCCTGGATACGTGCCCAAGGTTCCCACCACTCCCTTCCGATACCAGGTGGTGAACCTGCAAGTGCTGCCCCTGGAGGAGGCAGATCCAGCCTTGTCGTTGCTGTGTCCCGTAAGAGCGCTTCGCATATACGTGGACCGCACCCAGAGCTTTAGAAGCTCTGAGCAGCTCCTGGTCTGGTTTGGAGGTCAGCAGAAGGGGAAGGCTGTCTCTAAGCAGAGGTTGGCCCACTGGATAGTGGACGCCATCGCCTTGGCTTACCATTCCCAAGGCGAGCCGTGCCCCCTGGGGGTGAGGGCCCACTCCACACGAGTGTGGCCTCCTCCTATGCGCTGGCGCACGGCGCCTCTCTGGCAGACCTCTGTCGGGCTGCGGGCTGGGCGACACCTAACACCTTTGCGAGGTTTTACAACCTCCGTGTAGAGCCAGTTTCTTCCTGTGTGTTGGGTAACAGGTAATTGGCGGGAAGGGCTGGCTGGGTGTCACGCTTGCTGCGCCATTCCCCCTAACACGGGGATGTGAGCGCCTTTCTTCTCCCAGTAGAGTTCCCCGGTTGGCATACCCTGGTCGAGCATCCTCCAGCACCCTCGGCAGTCAGACTTGGCTGGGCAGTCTGTCGCCAGGCCCAGTACTGGCGTTAGCGGGTAATCCCATATGTGTATTCTTCCACGGTAAGGTTTCCCTCTTGGCAAACCCGTGTCTTCCCTTGACAGACCCGTTCTGTCAGTCTCTTCTGGCAGCCGTTCCATCCCTACTCCAAGGTAGGACCTGCCTCAGAGACCCCTTCCATGTGTAGTACTGCCCCTGGGTCAGTCCACATCAGTATATCCACATGTCACCTCCCTACAGGTAGGATGTGGTCTCCGTAGCGACCTTTTCCTAAGGCTCGCTTCCCCATTGTCTTGCCAGCTGAAAGAACAAATAGGGAAGATTTGAAGCAATCTTTCTCTGAAGGTTGAAATCCCTTCCATTAACTTTATGTGGGCGGAACAGCAGCATGGCCTTCTCCAGCAGATATGTACTCACCCTTTGGTCCCTTCGGTACCAAGGTCAGTGAATTTGCGCTGGGGCTTTGGGAAGGTTACGACCTTAAGCGTAGCTTTTGTGGCACGCCAGGGCTTGTCAACAATTGCAGTGCCACAGGGTTGTGACGAGGTTTAGGTTGTGGAGTTTTCCATAGGACCCCATTTGTCAGTCGACATAACTCATAGTGACCGACAGATAGGGAACGCCTTGGTTACGTACGTAACCCTCGTTCCCTGATGGAGGGAACGGAGACGTTATGTCCCCATGCCACAACCTTGAACCATTCGCTGTTGCCGGGACACGTTCTCGGCTCCTCAGCGTAAAACCTAATGAGTGGATGCACCTGTCGCCCTATTTATACCCGTCGGCACGGGAGTGGCTCAGGTATGTTAATCCACTAGCCAATTTTCATTGGCGTTTTCTCTTAAATTCAGAGATGATTGGCCTCCCAAGTGAGACCCCATTTGTCGGTCGACATAACATCTCCGTTCCCTCCACCAGGGAACGAGGGTTACGTACGTAACCGAGACGTTTTCTCTTGCAATGATCCAGTTTGTGACCCTGGACCACAAAACCAGTCATAAGGGTCTTTTCTTTTCTTTTTTCTTTTACTGAGATTGATAATTTGAATACATCATCTTTCTATTGATGTAGGTTTGTTAGGATAGGACAATATTTGGCTTATATATTAAAATATATTTTAATATTTAGAAAATCTGGAATCTCAGGGTGCAAACAAATATTGAAGAAAATCACCTTGGTCCAAATGTTGTCCAAAGTTCTTAGTCCATATTATTTATCAAAAATTATGTTTTGATATATTTACGGCAATAAATTAACAAAAAAAAAAAAAAAAAAAAATCTTAAAGGAGCATGATCTTTACTTAATATCCAAATGATTTTTGGCATAAAAGAAAAATTGATAAATTTGAGCCATACAATGTATTGTTGGCTATTATTGCTACTAATATACCTGTGCTACTGATGACTGCTTTTGTGCTGCAGGGACACATTTATTCATGTGGAGCCCTGAATGTGTTCATTCACCCATCAGATTACCCGACATACAATTACTGATAATGACATATAGAGTTTGATACAGTATGAGGGAAATCAAACAATGATAAACAAAATATGAATTTTAAATAGCCAATTACGTATAGCTTCCTTGCTTTTGTTAGTTGATGACATGAATATGAAAGGCCATTTTACACTGTAGAAGTCATTGGCAGCCCATAGAGCCATTCGAAGGAAAACTATGAAATTTTGCATATTGGGAGATCATGAACAAGTTTGTATTTATTTATTTATTTTTTTGTTCTTGTCTCTTCATCATTGCTTGTGTTTTTAAATAATTTTCTGATGATTTTGTCTTGTAAATTTCTTACAAAAAATAGTCACAATACATTGCTGAATTGAGCCAGATATTTTTTATTATTTTATCAATGTATTTCTGGCTATCACTACAGGTTTTGTGGTCCAGTGTCACATATTTGGCACCATAATCTTGCTGAGTGTGCTTACATTGCCACCTACAGGCCAACAAAACCTTTGCATAGGTTGTGTCCTAAAATCATGCTCTTGTGTGTTAATGTAACCTTTTTCAGCATTAGAAGCAGACACGGTCTGGTAATCAGGGCCTGTGCTTTCTCTGTTCTCAGATCAGTTTGGCTGTATGCTCTGGTCTCATTCAGAGACTCACCTCCTTGTATGTAGCTGAGAAGAAACGACCCGAGACAGAGTCATACTTCTAGGTCACGAAAAGAACATGCTCTCTAAAGATTCATTCTATGAGCACATTCTTCATCTGAACTCCTGTTCCCTTAAACTGTTTGCTTGCAGATAAAGAAAAGGAAACAGTCCTGGTACAGGTTTGCCATCAAATGTGTCATCTTCCTTTACTGTAATTCGGTGAATAATAATATGTTTTTTCCAAGTCATCTCCAGCAGGTGGTAAATAAAGTATATGAACAATGTAGTGCTATTACAGTATAGAAACTATTCTGCCTTATTATGTGATAAAAAGTGTTTGTAGTGTATATAAACAAATCGTTATTTTTTATAATTGTCCAGCAGTTATAGATTTCTAAGCCAATTAAAAGCCTGAAGTTAGAGAAAAATTTAAGTTGCCTATACACTACCAATCAAAAGTTTTTGATCAGTAAGCTTATGTTTTTTAAAGAAGTCTCTTCTGTTCATCAAGCCTGCATTTATTTGATCCAAAGTACAGCAAAACAATAACTGATTTATTGAATATATTTCGAAATGTAATTTATTGAGATTTCAAAGCTGAATTTAGCATCATTACTCCAGTCACACGGTCCTCGAGAAATAATTCTGATATTCTGATTTGCTGCTAAAAAAACAAAAACAAACAAACAACAACAACAACAAAAAAGAAACACTTATTATGATAATGTTGAAAACAGCGGAGTAGTTTTTTTCGGGTTTCTTTGATGAATAGAAAGGTCAGGAGAACAACATTTCTAAGAAATAGAAATATTTTGTAAAATGATGTCTTTATCATTACTTTTGATCAATTTAAAGAAACCTTGCTAAATAAAAGTATTAATTTCCATATTTTTTCCCCCTTTTTTTTCTTTTGAATGATATACTGTATAATGTTGCAAAAGCTTTTTATTTCAAATAAATGCTGATCTTTGGATCCTTCTATTCATCAAAGAAAACAAAAAAAAAAGTACTTATGTTTTAAATAATGATCATCAGCAAATCAGCATTTATGAATGATTGCTGAAGGATGTGACACTGAAGACTGGAGTAATGATGCTGAAAATACAGCTTGGATCACAGGAATAAATAACGTTTAAAATATATTCAAATAGACAACTGTTATTTTAAATAGTAAAACTATTTCACAATATTACTGCTTTTGCTGTATTCTGGATAAAATAAATGCAGGCTTGGTGAGCAGAAGAGACTTCTTTAAAAACATCTTACTGTTCTAAAACTGTTGCCTGGTAGGCTATATAGATTAATGAAATTTTATATTGTATTGTTTTATATTATATTGTAATGGTTTATATAATTTCTGTCCCCCTCACTTCTGAAAAGATGGCTACGCCCCAGCCAAATACACAAAATAAAGGTTATTTTTAGTAATGTCATATGACCCCTTTAAGGTACCAGCACAATATAACATTCAGCAATATATATATATTGACCGAAAATAAAGAAATATATATGTTGGCCATATTGACCAGCTTTAATAAGGGTGTTCAATATAAAAAAAAAAAAAGAAAAATTCATTCTAATATGCTGATTATTATGTTGAAAACAGCGGATTATAATTTTTCAGGTTTCTTTGATGAATAGAAAGTTCAAAATAACAGCATTTATCTGAAATAAAGATTTTATAACACTATACATTTTCTTTATCATCAATTTAAATATTTAGCATCCTTGCTAAATAAAAAGTATTAATTTCTATAATTTCCAAAGAAAATTATTTCTGGATCATGTAACACTGATGACTGGAGTAAATGATGCTGAAAATGCTGCTTTGATATCAGGAATAAATTATATTTTCAAATATATTCAAATAGAAAGCAGTTTTTAAAAAAACTATAAATATTTCTAATTTTACTGATTTTGCTGTACTTTGTAATCAAATAAATGTAGGATTGGTGAGAAGAGAATTCCTAATAAATAATAATAATAATAATAATAATAATAATCAGAATAATAATCAGAATAATAATCAGAATCAGAATGAGCTTTATTGCCAGGTATGTTCACACATACAAGGAATTTGTTTTCGTGACAGAAGCTCCTCAGCACAACAGAATGACAGCGACAGAACATAAAAACACATAATAAAAGAATACAAAATACAAAAAATACAAAAGGTACAAAAAATACAAAAAGTAAGTAAGGATAATATATAATTTAAAGATAATAATACTAATTTAAATCTTACTGTTCAAAAACTATTGGCTTGTAGTGTAGGCTGATCATTGCCAGCAGGAGGCGCTGTGAGAGCGGCAGAACCAGTGGTCTCCACGGTAACGGCTGTAATCAAAGCAGCTCTGCTCATGAACACTTCTTTATCAGATCAAATGAAAATGGCATCAAAACTTTTCTGAAGACAGTCTGTAACGCTCAGCCCAGCGGTCTGGATTACTAATATTTGTATAATTTTTGTCTAATTTCTCTGTGTGACAATTAAAACGTGTTAAAATAGTGAAACAGAAATTTTCTTAATTCGATTGGTGTATTTACAGGTTCACAGTAAAAGACTTTAAAACAACACAATAAAACCAGGTAGACTCAGTCTGTTAAAAGAATACAGTTATTTTGTCCATACTCTAAAACAGTCCAAGAATCCATGTGTGCTGTTGTGAGTGTCCAGCAGTGTATATATAATCCAATCTGAGTGAAATCCAAATGGCTGTAAGTGTCTGGAAAGGTAAGTCCAATAAAATAAACTAACCTTTGTTTCTAAGTTTCTCACAGTCGGGTGTGAGTGGAAGCTATTAATGGCCTCCTGGTTTGTTTGCCATCCTGCTCTTCTTATAGTGCTCCTACTTTACAACCATACAGTTCTTAAACACACACACACACACACACACAAATGGTTAAGAGGCATTAAATGGACATAAGAAACATGAAAACCAATTAAATTACTCTATAATACATCTAATCAATGTAATAAATAGAGCGGTTAAAACATGTCCCTTGTGTGACAGTGTCACTAATCAGTTCTCTTCAGAGATACATTCATATTAAACACCTGTGATTTGGTATGGGTATGGTTTGTTTTGGTCATGTTTCCCAATTTCAGAAGCAACTTTATTTGGAGAGACAGGTGGTATTCATAGACCGTGATTTGGTTGCAGTAGGACTTGAACACCAAGCAGACAAGTGTTGTGGTTGATGTGGTGCAGCGAGGCAGAGAGGGTATGTGCATGCATTCATGTTTTTCATTTGTTGGTAAATAATTGATAAAAGCTGTCATTCAGATGAAGGTCTGGTATCTTCAGTTCAATGCTTTCTCCCCACTGCTCCTCAGCTGACAGTCAGTGTGTGCTTATGTCCTGTGCTCAGAGATGCCACAAGGTACTGTAACACCTCTCTCATATTAGAGCTGCATTCATAATCACAGTTTCAAACCACATACAGTCATGCTCCAAAATACAAACACACTTGGTAAATATGATCAAAGAAGGCTGTGAAAATTAATCTGCATTGTTAATCCTTTTGATCTTTTATTTAAAAAATTACAAAAATCTAACCTTTCATTGGATAATGATAATTTAAAATGGGGGAAAATATCATTATGAAATAAATGTTTTTCTTTAATACACATTGGCCACAATTAAGGACACCCTTTTATTCAATCCTTTTTTAAGCCTCCATTTGCCAGTTTAACAGCTCTAAATGTTCTCCTATAATGCCTGATGAGGTTAGAGAACACCTGACAAGAGATCAGAGACCATTCCTTCATCCAGAATCACTCCAGACCCTTCAGATTCCCAGCTTCTCCTCTTCAGTTCACTCCTCTCATTTTCTGTAGGGTTCAGGTCAGAGGACTGGAATGGCTATAGCAGAAGCTTGGTTTTGAGCTCAGTGACCCATTTCGGTGTTGTTTTTGAGGTTTGTGTTTGGATTATTGTACGGTTGAATGATCCAAACATGGCCCATTATAATATTTCTAACAGAGGCAGTCACTTACTGATTTTTATCTGTTGGTATTTGATATATTCCATGATGCCCTGTATCTAAATAAGATGTCCAGGACCTCCAGCAGAAATATAGGCTCACAACATAAAAAATACAGCTGTATATTTCATTGTACACATGGGGTACTTTTTATCCCTGTGTTCACCAAACCCATCTTGAGTGTTTGCTGCTAAAAAGCTAATGTTTGTGTTTCATCTCACCATAGAAGACCGTGCCATTTGAGGTTCCAGTCGTGTCTGATAACTGAATATGCTTTAGTTTGTTTTTGGATGAGCAGGAGAATTTTTCTTGAAACCCTCCCATACAACATGTGTTGATGTAGGTTCTGTTTGATCATTTTTTTTTAAAGATTTCTGAACCTGAGACTCAACTATTTTCTGCAATTCTCCAGCTGTGATCCTTGGAGAGTATTTGGTGACTCAAACGCTCCTCCTCACCGTGCATTAGGACGATATAGACACACGTCCTCTTCCAGGCAGATTCATAACATTTTCTGTTGATGGGAAATTCTTATTTATTGTCCTGATGGTGGAAATGGGAATTTTCACTGCTCTAGTCTCTTTTCTTAAAGACACTTCACTAATTTGTGAAGCTCAATTATCTTTTGCTTCACATCAGAAATATATTCTTTGGTTTTTCTGATTGTGATGGATGATTAAGGGAATTTGGCCTTTGTTCTCCCTCTTCTTTATATTTCTGTGAAAAAGGAAGCCACGGCTGGAGAATTTCATTTTTATAATCACTCTGGGGTGCTTCAAAATTGTGAATATGAATGGGAATATACTTCAGAGATATTTTACTCATAAGAATTTCTAGGCTTGTCCTTAATTGTGGCCAATTTGTATTAGAGAAAAACATTTATTTCCTAATGATATTTCCCCCTATTGTAAATTCTTATTATCCAATGAAAGGTTAGATTTTTGTGATTTTTTTTATTTTATTTTTAATAAAAGATCAAAAGTATTAACAATGCAGATTAATTTTCACAGCCTTTTTTGATCATATTTGCCAAGGGTTTCCATATTTTTGGCCATGACTCTACATTGAAATGCCAAAATTCTATTGTCTTCTCATTGAGACACATGGTGCAATGCCTGTAAAATGAAGTAATGCCCTTTACCGAAGTGACCTTTTTACTAAAGTAATGATGCATTACAAGCCGAGGGGTGAAAACTCTTGGAATTGTAAAATCAGGGTAAATTTTACATATTTCGTCTTCTGGGAAACATATAAGTATCTGCTGTAGCTTCTGAAGGGCAGTACTAATATATATATATATATATATATATATATATATATATATATATATATATATATATATATATATATATATATATATATATATATATATATATATATGTGTGTGTGTGTGTGTGTGTGTGTGTGTGTATAGGCAAAAAAAAAAAAAAAAAAACACGGTTTGCAAATCTTCATTCTGTTCAAAAGTTTTTTTAACCTCGGCTCTTAATGGAAGTTTTTTTTTTTTTTTTTTTTTTTCTGGAGCATCAATGAGCATTTGAACCATCTGTAATAGCTGCATAGGAGTCCCTTAGTTGTCCTTAATGTGAAAAGATGGATCTCAAAATCGTTGGTCGAATCAAAGTCGTTGTTGGAAAGGATTCAAATACACAAAAATGCTGGATGCTGAAGGGTTTTTCTCAAGAACAGCAGGCAGTTTAACTGTTCAGGACAAACAAGAGACTCATGAACAACTATCACTAAACACAAACACAGCTGTGGATCATTCAGCTAACAACACAGTGTTAAGAATCAAGGGGATGGAAACTTTTAAATGGGGTCATTTTTATAAATTCTGCTATATTTTCTCTTGTGGACTTTATGTAAACATCTTTTATGTGAAATATCTTACTCAGGTCAATACTAAATAAACAACAAAATGCATTTTGTATGAGTTTTATATGTTCATTGTAAAACTGCTTAAAGTTATATTGTAAAAAGCACTTAGACCATATTTAGGCATGGAAATGAGGAAAGATGTAGGTGAGATAATTCATTTTTATTTGACATTAAAAATAAGTCTAAAATACAGCACCCCCTGTCAATGAAAAAAAAATAAAAAAAATCCCCTCTGCAGGAGTCATCTGTAGGGGAATTCCCATTCTGTTTCATATCTGTTTATTGAATCTATTTTGGGATGTGAGTGTATGTTTCATTTTTGTTGGTAAATCAGTTTCTGTCATTCCTACATTACAGGAGTTGTTGTTTGTGTATATTTAAACTGGTGAAGTCTTGTCTCTCACCTCCCGTATGTAGAGCGCACTGTCCTTATCTTATGTAATACACTACTCTACCATATGTCTATAATCTGAAAGCACTCTGTGCGGCTCTAAAGTCAGAGAAGGGAAGCTGGAGTATGAATATTCACAGAGATCTGATGGTGGTCAGCTGCTCTTCTCCAAACTGCCCTTCAGACCTGGTGTTCTCACACACATATTACCTATTCTAATATGTTCAACTATTTCATTTAACTATTTATTTAATACTAATTAGAAAAATTCCATTTAGTAATCGTTACTTCAAAACGACATTTTGATCATTGTTTTTTCCCAAAACCAACACAAACCCTACACAATGCGGAAACAAATACTAACCCCTAACTCAGGGGTGTCCAGTTCTGCTCCTGAAGGTCCACTGTCCTGCAGAGTTAGCTCCAGTCCTCATTAAACACACCTGATCCAGCAAATCAAGGTCTTCAAGGATGGCTAGGCTGTATCGCAGAATGAGTTCTTATGCAATCTTGCGTCATCTCAGTCATCATCATCTCAGTCGGCAAAGTTCAATTCCATTACTCAAGAAATACGGATGCACTTAAAAATAAAAAAATAAAAAAAACTGATCGGTCCACTCCAAGCAGAATTGATATTGGTATAACGTTTCTGCCTTCCATTTCGAATATAGGTAAACTTTTTCTTTGGCTATCATAATAATAATAATAATAATAATAATAAAGTAAAGCATTTTCTTTACTCAAAAAGAAAAGAAAACGCAAGGGTCTTGATCTGGAAGCCTGTCTTGCACTTAGTCATAGCCAAATACAGCATCTTTTTCTAGATTTTGACAAGCTTTAAAGATATTAAAGTAGGCCTATTTATTTACAAGACATTTAAAAATGTTTGCAGCATGGATAAAAACACTACTATTAAAGTTTTAGTGGAAAAAACTTCTCATCTCTGCCGCACAGCAGAATTGACCCACCTGATAAACAGCTGTTGTGCAGCACACGAGGGAGAGAGAAGTGCAGAAAAGCAGGGTCTATTTCATGCACAACTTTAACAAAATAAAATAGGTAAAGCTGTCAGCTATGTGGATATTAGCAAATTTGTTAACAATTCTTGTTTATAATCATTAATAACATGGTTTCTTCTTAACACGATTTTAGGTATAAGCTGTATTCTGTTAATGGGTGGAATTCATTTTTTGAAGCGCACTTGCCATACAGTAATCGCAAAAAGCTTTGTGGTGTGTAACTTTTCAATAAACAAAGTATCAGCTTTAGAATTACTGTCTGAGCCCTGGCACATAGACTCCAGTGCTCAGCATTAAAGAAGCTTCATTAACACCAGACAATAAGTATGCTGAGGTAAAAATTCAAAATGAAAGTTTTTATATTTAAAATACAGTTAGTAAGGCAACATCACAACGTTCTCACCACTACAACTGTTTAATATTTCATTAACACCTCATCTCACAGAAGCCAGCCAATGAATTGGCGAATCAGTTGAGTTAACGTTTCAATAACTTATGCAATAACTAGCACTTTTCCTTCATTTATAAAAAAAAAAAAAAAAAAAAAAAAAAAAACCTGGCTATGCGTTATGTGCTAGACTAACTGAGACTTGTCATGGCACTTGTATACTGTTGTTGTTGTCTTGTTGACCTGACTGCTTCTATTGTTCTCATTTGTAATTCGCTTTGGATAAAAGCGTCTGCTAAATTATTAAATGTAAAATGTAAATGTAATGAATAAACATCTGATGAATCAGCCATTTGAATAAATCGCTTGAATGAACAAATCAGTGACTCACTCATTAAACGCACACTACTGGCGTATAGTTTAAAAGTATCATTTCCACCATCATTTCTTTTCTTGTTTGTATATTACCAAAAATATTTAAAACAATCTCACAACATTAATCAATGCAGTTTTTTCAGTGTAAATTATTTTATTTGATAACATATAGATAAAAATAATCAAATTATTATAACTGAATTTGAAGATTAAATGTAAGAATCTGAAATGAAACGTGGGTCACAATTTATTTTAGGGTCCAATTCTCTCTGTTAACTAACCATTAACTATGACTTTTGCCTCAATTAACCACTTATTGGCTGCTTATTGATAGTTTATAAGGTAGTTGTTAAGTTTAGGGTATTGGGTAGGATTATGGATGTCATGCATTATATGTACTTTATAAGCACTAATAAACAGCCAATATGTTAATAATAGACATGCTAATAAGCAACTACTTATTAGTGTGAATTGGACCCTATACTAAAGTGTTACCATTTATATATTTTTTTTAAATATATTTTTTAAAAATGCTAATTTATATGTCACAGCTGATGGAAAACTGATAAGAATATTGCTTCAGAATAAATCATATTTGCAATAGCATATATATTTATATTTACAAACCCAACACCATAGAGCCTCCCAAATATCAGATCAAAATTTAACCCCTGCAAGCCATTTAATATTTCTCTTTACTTCTATAGTACATAATGAACATGAATTAATTTTAAAATATGTAGGCTATTTTATAAGAGAGCCTACAGCACAACTTGCTGAAATGTGTAGTGTAAAAGCTGTAAAGAAAGAAAATGTGTAAAGCTTGTAGAAATGTAGCATAATATATGCTACATTTACAGCAGAATAACCATTCAGTGTCCATAAGCTCATCAGTCAGCTAGAAAAATAAATATAAAGAGGAGCATTCTGCTATGTTTATGTACTATTGCATTTTAATATTTTTACTTAACCTCTTGTCTACATGATTCAACTCCTATGAAATTGCATTTTCCTAATTAAGAAAAACAGACTGAAATTATGAAAGACATACAATCTTAAAAATAAAGGTGCTTAAAAGGTTCTTCACAGAACCATTTTTGGTTCCAAAAAGAACCATTCAGTAAAAGGTTCTTTAAAGAACCATCTCTTTCTCAACTTTTTATTACCTGAAGAACTTTCTTTTGCTGCAAAAAACCTTTGTTCTTTGCTCTAACCTTTCGTGAAATATAAAGGTTCTTTAGATGTTAAAGGTTCTTTATGAAACTATTTAGATAAAAAAGGTTCTTCTTTGGCATCGTGAAGCACCTTTATTTTTAAGAGTGTAGGAAAAAATTTCCAGGATGCATTGAGGAGGAGCCCAAACTTCACTCAGTGGCCAAGACATGCTTATAATCCATGATATTGGTATTGTGTATTACACAGATGTGCTTAGTTCCCAGGTCATCAACAAGATGAATTAATGCTGTTAAAGTCAAGATATTAGACATAAACACATGACAGTATGATTGAAATGTTAACATATATATAACTGACTGGGCCGTCATACAGCATAGATATTGGGATCACATCAACACTCAATATCGATTGTAAAACTAATGCATCTGACCTCAGCATTCAGCAGACTGTGAACATAACCTGAAATAGCACTGTACATTTCCAAATTCCACATCCGTAAAGTACTGTCTGCTGGGCAGCATGTATCGCGGATCCATGTGTGCCATTAGACGGGGGTAACCTTTGTTTTCTATAATGGAAGATGGCTTGTCTTCCAGTATATTAATTCCATTACTTTCTTTGCAATGGCTTGTGCTTTTGGCCTATCTCGGCTGTAACTCTGATAGGTAATATAATATATAATATCAGATAGGTCCTTCAAAATATCTTGGAGAGGTGAGGTGTCCAAGTCACAACATCTAACTACTGGGGTGTCTCAGGGCTCAGTTCTTGGACCACTTCTCTTCTCTGTTTACATGGAATCATTAGGTTCTGTCATTCAGAAACATGGCTTTTCATACCACTGCTATGCTGATGACACTCAACTCTACCTCTCATTCCATCCTGATTATCCAACGGAAGCTATTCGGAACATGCTGCACAACTCCTTGTTCAAGCTCTTGTTCTGTCCAGGCTGGACTATTGCAATGCCCTCTTGGCAGGTCTTCCAGCCAATTCTATCAAACCTTTACAATTAATTCAGAATGCGGCAGCAGGATTAATTTTTAATGAGCCAAAAAGAATACACGTCACACCTCTGTTTATCAATTTGCATAAAATTCAAGGCATTGATGTTTGCCTACAAAACTACCACTGGCTCTGCACATTTACCTAAATTTGTTACTTCAGACTTATGTGCCCTCTAGAAGCTTGCATTCTGCAAGTGAACATCGGTTGATTGTGCCATCCCAGAGAAGCACAAAGTCACTTTTACGGACTTCCGATGGGAGCACACACGATCAAACGGGTAAGCCTCTCTGACCATAGAAAAGGAAAAGATAAGTTTGTCTAGCCGGGAGACTCTCGCCGACGTCCGACGGGAGCTTGCACTCTTGGCATCGAACGTGTAAGCCTCTCTGGATGAAAGACGGAAAGGTAAAGTTGTGTGGGCAGGAGGCCTCACCAGCATCCAACAGGAACTTTGTGCTCGCTGTATCAGCTGGGTCAGCATCGCAGGCCGTAGGATGGAAGATGTAAGTTTGGGTGGCCGTGGGGCTCTCGCCGACGTCCGATGGGAGCTTGTACTCACAGCATCGGACGGGAAAGCCTCGACGACCATAGAAATGGAAAAGGAGGTTTTCGCCGGCCTCCCGCGGGATCTGGATAGTGCATGGTGGAAATGACAGCTTGCGGCTGTAAGGAGAAAGGAAAGGTAGTCTGGCCAGGAGGCTCTCACTGGCATCTGATGGGAGCACACGCATCGAATGGGTAAGCCTCGCTGGCCGAGGAATGGAAAAGGTTAGTTTGTCTAACCGGGAGGTTCTCACCAACATCCGATGGGAGCTTCCTACTCATGGTATCGAATGGGTAAACCTCTCTGGGCGTAGATGGAAAGGTAAGTTGTGTTGCCAGGAGGCTCTCGCCGGCATTCAATGGGAGCATGCACATCGAATGGGTGAGTCTCGCCGGCCTTAGGAAGAAAAGGTAAGGTTTACCTAGCCTTAAGATTCTCACCGACGTCCGAAGGGAGCACACGCATCGAACGGGTGGCCTTGCTGGCTGTAGAGTAGAAAGTCTTGACCGCATCTGGTGGGAGCTCTATACTCACGGCACCAGATAGGTAAGTCTCAACAACTGTAAAAGAGGAAGTTAATGATGTAGCTGGTGGGCTATCGCCGAAATATCAATATGGAGAGAGAAGAAGAAGAAGAAAAAAAATTCTTAAGCTAAATTCTTAATTCTTTGATCATTGTTCTATGGTTGTTAGAGATAATTCATCAAGAGCCATCGAGGTGATTATGCTTTTAAACGGCAAATTGTATGGTGCTGATGGATTGATTAAGAGTTTTCAAATTCTTGGTTAAGAATTTTCAGATTAACCACTCCAGTGGGCTAATGAGAAAACGAGAAGGCGGGGCTTCAAAAGGGTTCATGAGCAGCTTTTTTTTTGCGCCCCCTATAGGGGAAATCTGAACAGATTATTTCGGTGAATAGCTGAAACGTATAGCAACATTTGAGGTCACGACTTATAATTGCTGTAGCATGCCTGTTGAAACAATTGTACAATATTAAAGATGGTTTAGCAAAATGAGGACTAGGTTGTACAGTGACGTTTAGAAACTATTGTCGGGAACATTTGGGCCCTTGAAGGCTTTTGATATGATAAGCATGTGCGTTAGACTGTTAGCGATGCGTTACATTGAGTTTGTTCTACGGATGCTACTGCGGCAGTGGAGAAATATAGATAGAGACTCCTGCGGGAGCAGACACTGCTGCGGCGGTGGATAAATATAGATAGAGGCTCCTGCGGGAGCAGACGCTGCTGCGGCGGTGGATAAATATAGGTAGAGGCTCCTGCGGGAGCAGACGCTGCTGCGGTGGTGGATTAATATGAGTAGAGGCTCCTGCAGGAGCAGACGCTGCTGCAGTAGTGGAGAGATATAGATAGGGCTCCTGTGGGAGCAGACGCAGTCTACCTGTCTACACATTTCCACGACATGTCACTTCCTGTTCGTTGTTGACGGCTGTACTGCGTTTGAGCTCCGTCACTATCTTCTTTTCATTGACTATTTTTAACTTAAAAATCAATTTTATACATCGTCGTTTCCGTTTATATAACGCGTGAATATATCCTCTATTGTATTCTACAACAAAAACAATCAGAGCGCCTCGCTATCACTAGTTTTATTTTGATCTCCCGGGTCCGCTATTAGCTTTTAGCCAGTTAGCATCAGCAAGCGTGGTTGCTGCTAACTGCGCTTACATTGCTAATACTCTATTCACACACATTACCACTGCTGTACTCACTGTTACTTGCTTTAATGGCGGATGAATGTCTCCACTCTGTGCAGCTCGAGCTCGAGGCCGTGGGGAAGCAGATTCGCGACCTGGAACAGAGGCAGGCCCAGCTGAGAGAGCGGAGAGCCGCGCTGGAATCATCCCGGGCTGACGCTCACAAGTCCGGGGTAAGTATACAGCGTGCTGTTAACAGTCCCACCACGTCTACTCCGTGTGTTTCTCTGCGCAGGCCCGGGGGACCCAGGACGCGATCTTCCCAGATGTCCTTCACTGCGACGCCGGGACACCACGGACCCTGGGTGCATCCACAGCGGAGGACACGAGCTGGGTCCCGTGCGACGACTTCTCCCCCTCCTGCCTTCGAGATCTCCATCCAGAACCGCTTCGCTCCCCTCCGCGAGACAGGACGCGACGCTGTGATCATCGGAGACTCCATCGTCCAACACGTAAGTGCTACGTTAGCTGAAGGTAAAGTGCACACTCATTGTTTGCCTGGTGCTCGTGTTCTCGATGTTTCTGCGCAGATACCCGCGATCCTGAAGGACGACGAGAGCCCCAGAGCGGTCATGCTTCACGCCGGGGTTAACGACACCACGCTGCGGCAGACGGAGACGCTGAAGAGGGACTTCAGGAGCCTGATCCAGACGGTTCGTAGCACGACGCCCGCGGCGACGATCGTCGTGTCAGGACCACTGCCCACCTATCGACGAGGACACGAAAGGTTCAGTAGACTTTTTGCTTTAAATGAATGGTTGTTGTCATGGTGTAAAGAACAGAAATCTTTTCTGGGAGCGTCCTAGACTGTTTCGCGCTGATGGATTACACCCCAGCAGAATTGGAGCGGAGCTTTTCTCTGACAACATCTCCAGGACACTTCGCTCCATGTGACTAGTAAGACAATTCTCAAATAACCATTATGATGAGTTTTGTTCCACCCGCTTAAATGCTAAAAGTACTTGCGCTGTAAAACCTATTAAGACTGTGTCTGTTCCCTGAATAGTGAAGTCAAAATATAAATATAATGTAGGATCTAGAAAAAATCTTATCGTAATTAAAGGAACACTCCACCGTTTTTTGAAATAGGGCTTATTCACATTATTTCCTACATTTAGATAGGTGGGCAAATGCATTTTTGTGTCAGTGCATGCATTGTTTTAGTTTGACTGGGTCGGCGTTAGCTTAGCTTAGCACAATGAATGGAATCCTTTGTTGCCAGCTAGCATGGCCTGAGTAAAAGTGATCAAAAAAAAAAAAAAAACCCACCTAATTACTTCTTGTGGCCTGCGTATTCACAACGAGTACAAATAGCGATCCAGATTAACACTAGGCGATTTCCTAGGCAGATATTGATTTGGGACTATATTATGGGGAAGCACAGGCGAAGCACTGCTACTTCGGCGCAGAGAATCACGCAACACATGAAAACATCAACTCTATGTGAATACAGGTATAATATGGGTCGATCTATACATGCGTCATGATTAAAATAATCACTTACTCTGTGGACAGCTGTCCATTTGGTCCATTCGGTGTGGGGCGTTTTTTCCAGTTCACTTTGTCACACCGGAAAAAAAAATCGAGTACTGCAGAATGGATCAGCGCCGTGAAATTCTCTGTAGATGTGACACAACTTCGGGCACGCTCATCTTGATCTGGCGTGTTGAGCCTGGTCATCAATGCCAAAAACATGTCCCATTCTCTACAGCAAAGACACTCTATTTCCGTCGGCATAGATTGGCATATTCCCCCACATTCACACCACCAGTTCATGTTGGCTCTCATCCTCACGTCCTCAGGCTGTTGAGCGATCGCAACTAATACACGCGCATATAAATTTCACTTGCGGCTGGCTTGACGGTGTTTTTCTGAAGTGCGGCTGGCTTGACCGCAGTCTCCTACTGTCGTTCTATTTCCAAAGCACGCAGCTCGTCTTCTGTAAACTCTGGTTCAAATAGGTATGGTTCTGGTTCTTGACTGTCTGAGAAGTCACCCTCTTCGTCTCTCTCAAAATCAGCCATGTTCATCGCCATTCGTGTACTGTAAGGAAAAAAGCCAGGCAGCTACTATTCACGCCGGTATGTTGACGGAAGTCGTGGGATTTCATGTGTTGCGTGATATCTCTGCGCCGAAGTAGCAGTGCTTCGCCTAAGCAGCTGTGCTTCGCCTGTGCTTCCCCATAATATAGTCCCAAGCCAATATCTGCCTAGGAAATCGCCTAGTGTTAATCTGGATCGCTATTTGTACTCGTTGTGAATACGCAGTCCACAAGAAGTAATTAAGTGGTTTTTTTTTATATTTTTGATCACTTTTACTCAGGCCATGCTAGCTGGCAACAAAGGATTCCATTCATTGTGCTAAGCTAAGCTAACGCCGACCCAGTCAAACTAAAACAATGCATGCACTGACACAAAAATGCATTTGCCCACCTATCTAAATGTAGGAAATAATGTGAATAAGCCCTATTTCAAAAAACGGTGGAGTGTTCCTTTAAACCAGAAAAATGTAAAGTAAATGAACAAAAACAATTTTTAAAGTTTGGGCTCATAAATATTAGATCACTCACACCAAAAGCAGTTATTGTAAATGAAATGATCATAGATAATAGTTTTGATGTACTCTGCTTGACTGAAACCTGGCTAACACCAAATGATTATTTTGGTCTAAATGAGTCTACTCCACCAAACTACTGTTATAAGCATGAGCCCCGTCAGACTGGTCGTGGCGGAGGTGTTGCAACAATATATAGTGATATTCTCAATGTTACCCAGAAAACAGGATACAGGTTTAACTCTTTTGAAATACTTCTGCTAAATGTTACTCTGTCAGACATGCAAAAGAAATCTAATGTATCTCTTGCTCTGGCTACTGTGTATAGACCACCAGGGCCTTATACAGAATTCCTAAAAGAATTTGCAGATTTCCTCTCAGACCTTCTAGTTACAGTTGATAAGGCGCTAATCATGGGAGATTTTAATATTCACGTTGATAATGCAAATGATACATTAGGACTTGCGTTTACTGACCTAATAAACTCCTTTGGAGTCAAGCAAAATGTCACCGGGCCCACTCATCGTTTTAATCATACACTAGATTTAATTATATCGCATGGAATCGATCTTACTGCTATAGATATTGTACCTCAAAGTGATGATATTACAGACCATTTCCTTGTATCGTGCATGCTGCGTATAACTGATATTAACTATATGTCGCAGCGATACCGTCTGGGCAGAACTATTGTTCCAGCCACCAAAGAAAGATTCGCAAATAACCTGCCTGATCTATCTCAACTGCTATTTGTACCCAAAAATACACATGAATTAGACGAAATTACTGACAACATGGGCACTATTTTCTCTAATACATTAGAAGCTGTTGCCCCGATCAAATTGAAAAAAGTTTGAGAAAAACGTACTCTACCATGGTATAACAGTAATACTCACTCTCTCAAGAAAGTAACTCGTAGTCTTGAACGCAAATGGAGAAAAACTAACTTAGAAGTTTTTAGGATTGCATGGAAAAACAGTATGTCCAGTTATAGACAAGCTCTAAAAACTGCTAGGGCAGAGCATATACACAAACTCATTGAAAATAACCAAAACAATCCAAGGTTTTTATTTAGCACAGTGGCTAAGTTAACAAATTACCAGACGCCACCTGATTCAAATATTCCACCAACGTTAAATAGTAATGACTTTATGAATTTCTTCACTGATAAAATAGATAACATTAGAAATACAATAGCGAATGTAGATTCTACAGCATCTAACACTTTTTCATATATTTTTATATATATTTTTATATAACTTTCACAGTTTCATCCATCGCACCCAAAGATAAACTGCAGTGCTTTACAACCATAGGACAGGAAGAGCTAAATAAACTTATCACTGTATCTAAACCAACAACATGTTTATTAGATCCTGTACCCACTAAATTACTGAAAGAGCTGTTACCTGTAGCCGAAGAACCGCTTCTCAATATCATAAACTCGTCGTTATCTTTAGGACACGTCCCAAAACCATTCAAGCTGGCGGTTATCAAGCCTCTTATTAAGAAACCAAAACTAGATCCTAGTGTACTGGCAAATTATAGGCCTATTTCAAACCTTCCATTTATGTCTAAAATTTTAGAAAAAGTTGTGTCTGCTCAATTGAGCACCTTCCTACAAAATGATCTGTATGAAGAATTTCAGTCAGGTTTTAGGCCCCACCATAGCACAGAAACTGCACTTGTTAAAATTACAAATGACCTGCTCCTTGCGTCAGACCAAGGCTGCATCTCATTTCTAGTCTTACTTGATCTTAGTGCTGCATTCGACACCATAAATCATGACATACTCATAGATCGATTACAAAACTATACAGGTATTCAAGGGCAGGCTCTAAGATGGTTTAGATCCTACCTGTCCGATCGCTACCATTTTGTTTACTTAAATGGGGAGTCATCTCATTTATCATCAGTAAAATATGGAGTGCCACAAGGATCCGTCCTAGGTCCCCTTCTATTTTCAATATACATGTTGCCCCTTGGTAATATTATTAGAAAATACGGAATTAGCTTCCACTGTTATGCTGATGATACTCAGCTATATATCTCAACGAGACCAGATGAAACTTCCCAATTATCTAAGCTAACAGAGTGTGTTAAAAATGTAAAAGATTGGATGACAAATAATTTTCTCCAATTAAATTCGGATAAGACAGAGATACTAATTATTGGACCAAAAAACACTACACAGAATCTTGTAGATTACAATCTGCAACTAGACGGATGTACTGTTACTTCCTCTACAGTCAGAAATCTGGGTGTTATATTAGACAGCAATTTGTCTTTTGAAAATCATATTTCCAATGTTACAAAAACTGCATTCTTCCATCTTAGAAACATTGCCAACCTACGAAACATGTTATCTGTTTCTGATGCAGAAAAGCTAGTTCATGCATTCATGACCTCTAGACTGGACTATTGTAATGCTCTTCTAGGTGGTTGTCCTGCTTCGTCAATAAACAAGCTAAAGGTAGTCCAAAATGCAGCAGCTAGAGTCCTTACCAGGTCAAGAAAATATTATCATATTACCCCAATTTTACAGTCTATGCACTGGCTACCTATTAAGTTCCGTATCAGTTACAAATTATCATTACTTACCTATAAGGCCCTAAATGGTTTAGCTCCAGGGTACCTAACTAGCCTTCTACCACGTTACAACCCATCACGCACCCTAAGGTCACAAAACGCTGGACTTTTGGTCGTTCCTAGGATAGCGAAGTCCTCTAAAGGAGGTAGAGCTTTCTCACATTTGGCTCCCAAACTCTGGAATAGCCTTCCTGATAATGTTCGGGGTTCAGACACACTGTCTCTGTTTAAATCTAGATTAAAAACACATCTCTTTCGCCAAGCATTCGAATAATGTATCTTTTAAATTGTGAGTGTAGTTGCATCTGATCAAAGGTGCTTTTTTATTCATTAGCTTGGGTTAAACTAATTTTACTTTGTTGGATCAGCAGCTATTCTAATGATGTCTGTATTTTGTTTCTATATTTCGCCACGGGATTTACATCCCGTGGTAACTAGGATTTACACAAGCTCCAGTCTGGATCCAGAACACCTGAGAAGAGATGATGCTGACCCTCAGAGGACCTCAGATGATGCTGACCCTGAATCAACAAACAGAACTAACAATTATTGCTAAATGTGTGACTGAATCATATAATAACTTAATTAATAATATTGATAGTTCATCGTCTAGCTGACTACGTCTTGTATTATTATTATTATTATTTTTATTTTTTCTAAAATCCTGTCAAATGTGCAGGATTAACTAGCAACTATTAAATATTGTAGAAACATAATTTTCTGTAAAGTTGCTTTGTAACGATTTGTTTTGTAAAAAGCGCTATACAAATAAACTTGAATTGAATTGAATTGAATTGAACAGACAGCCATCTAAACATCCCAGGGGCAACTCCCATGGAAATGGTAGAGTTGGTACTTAGTGCTTGCCATGGTTCTGGACTGCATTCCCCTCAGCATGGCGGTGTATACAAAGTTCCCTTTGAAAAGGAATGGTCTCAGGTTACGTATGTAATCATAGTTCCCTGAGTAGGGAACAAGACACTGTATTACAGAAAGACAAGACCCTGAGACAAGAACCAAGATCTCCTCCACATGTCTAAGGCACGTATGACCTCCGCGTGACCTTGAGCATGCAAAGAGGATTTCCCCTCAGGGAGAACCCCTTGGTCTTGAGCCACTACTGTAGGGGTCTCATGTACAGCAGGCCAAGAGGCATCACGTTGGATGCAGCTGCCATCAGACCCAGCAGTCTGGGTGATCGGACTTCCCTTACTCTCGTGACTGTGGTGAGGATCAACTCAATCCAAACAGGAGACATCTGTGCCTGCACCGTGGTATAATCCCACACCATGCCCAGATAAGTGGTTCTCTGGACTGGAGAAAGCACACCTTTCTTGGCATTAAGTCTTAACCCCAGGTCTTTCGTGTGAGCGAGGACGACATCTCGATGCCGAACCGCCATCCAGTCTGATTGACCTAATATCAACCAATCATTGCATTTTTTCCTGTGCTCAAACCTGGCAATCTAAAGGAAAAGCTGTGCATGGCCTTTGAGGTAATTTATACATTACCAAAGACTTAAAGTCTAAATAAAACAGTTTGCAACTATTACTATTATTAATTTACATTACTATTAGTATACAAAACAAGTGTACATAGAGTGTGTGATGTCAGGACTATGAAACCTGCCCAACTGCTACTCAAAACTAGCCCAAACTAACTGCATTTTGAGGGGTGCCCCTGGTAATAATGGCATTACAGGTGCTGAAATACACATTATTGGGGTCACTTCAACCAACAGACATGACGGACAATCGCAGCAACCATGATAAAGTTGCCCAATTCCAGTGGAAAATTGGGGACATGGCAACACTGGACATGAGTGGTGTCGCAGTGTGACCACAACAGCTTGACGTTGTCTAATTTGTCAAAAGACTCCCTGCTGCACTAATAGTAGTAGGGCTTCTTTCTGTAATACATATCCTTACTCCTCTTCAAAAATTGCTTTGGATACATTTTATGTTCATTGAAATCCACACCCCTTGCCCAACTGTTAGGCCCCTGTTTGCACCTACATGTCAACTAGCAGTATTTAGAGTATTAGTAGACCATCCACTTAATCTCTTCTTACACTATATTTTGATTGGTCCACAACACACAGACTATGAGAAACTTTAAAAGTATATTTCAATGTATTCTACTAATCCTAAACCTAACCTAACAGTCTACTCTGAGAGTTAGTGGACATGTAGTTGCAAATGAATGAAAATTAGTTGACGTAGTTGCAAAGTTACTTATAGTTAGTAGAAAGTGGACTATCGAGATAACGTGTTAACCTTTATTTTTTATTTGTATTTATTTATTTATTCTTAAATGCATAGTATGATGATATAAAAATACTTTTATTTTTTTTATTTTTTTTTTTGAGGGGTGTGCTTGATGTAATATGCCTAAAATCCCCCCCCCCCCCCAAAAAAAAAAGATTTTGATATGTGGGTAAAATATGCTTCATGTATTGTGATATTGACCAGTAGATATTTGTGATAGCTAATGGTTTTGAGTGTGTTTTTGTTCAGGTATTTGGTGGAAGCTGGATATGAATATAACACAGATATTCATCCTGAACCTGCTATTCTGGAACAGATGTTAAACACGTTTCCCATAAAACACGAAATGCTATAATTATGCAATAAAAGGAGAAACCAACCAACCAACAATTCTGGTTCTGTGCAAGAGAGAAAAAAATATATAGTTTGGGCTATAGCCCTGACAGCCCTGTGCTCAAAATCGCTTGTCATTTCATCCATTTCTCTTTTTTCAGTAACTAATCTTATTCCAAGAATAGCTATTACTACTCCATTTTGTCACCATTTCTGAACATCTGTTCCTCGACTATGTGCGTGTGTGTGGGTGATTGACTTTCACATACTGCAGACTTTTCTTTCACTTCCATGAAAAGGTGCACATTGTTAATATAAATACTTAGACCTAGCATTTTATTTAGTTTCTTTGCCTTCCCCCGTGAATGTAAAATATACACAGTGTTGTGTAGTTTTGGAATGCAAACCTTTGGTAAGTGATTTTATTTGTGTGTGTGTCTGTATCTGTGTGTGTGTGTGTTTTAAATATTTTTGAAATAATGGGAAAATGTAACAAAGAACTTGCAGCATCACATATTCAATACTATGTAAAAGAAACCCTGTGAAATAATAATAACAAATATTCAAAATGAATTTATTTGCAATTATGCTATATAATGTATATATGATTGTATTGTCTTATTTACTTAACACTTTTGACTAACACTACAGCATAAAGTACCTGAAAGCCATACTCAATTGAAAATACTGAGAAAATTAGCCTGTGTTTTACACACCCTTAAGGAATCCTAGGAATATCTGAATTTCCTCTTTCACACAAACAAAATTGTCCTATTTGTTCAAATCTGTATAATCATAGTGAATGGTACCCCTGTTTCTGAACCGGAAAGAAAAAAGTGTATACATCAATCTTAAAACCACAACTCAATCATCCTCAGTTGTGTATGTGTTTTTTAGGAGTCTAACTTGCAAACACCAGACCACTGATTCATCAAACCTGCTTTCCTATAGTCTGTGTTCTTCTGACATCTATTTTGTAGTAAGTAGCAAATATGCTTCAGGGAAATGTATTGGAGCAAGAGTAGTATACATTTTAATTAGGAAATGTAGTGGAGTAAAAGTAGTAAAGTTGACTGAAATATAAATATTCAAGTAATAGAAATAGAAATACTTACGTAAAGTACAGACACCCCCAAAATTACATTACACCACTGAGCCCATGTAATGTACTTTGCAGTTCTTAAAGGTTTGTGAATATAGCATATTAAAAAGTAAATGGCATTTAACTTGCATAGCTGATTGTTTATTTTACTAATGTTCTTGTTCTCTTATCTCTAGGCCATGTTTGGACACATGTTTTATCTGGCTTTCATACTGAATCAGTTTCATCTTTTTGCAACTTTACATCCTGAATTCTATCCATGTGAAATTCACACTACCAAGGATGGACACATAAATGTGGATTGTCAGCGCAGGCGTCTTGCTAACGTCCCTAAATTCACATCTCTCTCTGTTATATCACTCAACTTAAATGAAAACCATATACACCACATTAAAGGTGCCACATTTTCTGGATTAGCAAATCTCAAGCATCTCAGTTTAATGTGGAACTGTGTACCAGATTATCTTAAGGAGCTAAGATGGCCTTCATGCAGCCTGAAAATCGACCCTAATGCATTTAGTGGACTTAAAAACCTATCTTCCCTGCAGTTAGCAGGGAACAGCTTGAAGACCATTCCTCCTCTACCAAAGCAGCTTGAGATTCTGGGACTGGAATTTAATCACATCTTTCATATAGTTGAGCCTCTAGGTACACCGCTACTAAAACAACTCCTGCTAAACAAGAATTGTTTCTATGCCAACCCATGTTATCAGTCTTACTTTATCGACCCACGTGTGTTTCAAGGTCTCCCTGAGCTTCTGAACCTTACACTGAGTTACAACAATGTGACCATTGTTCCCCCATATCTTCCACTTTCACTAGAAAGTCTAGACTTGGGAGAGAACAAGATCACGCATATCAATAAAGAGTCCTTTGCAAATCTTAAAAATCTGCGACACCTTAACCTAAGGTGGAATTGCCAAAGGTGTGACCATGCTTCTGAGCCCTGTTTCCCATGCCCTAACAACCAGTCTTTGAATCTGCACCCGGATGCATTTTTGGATCAAAGGGACTCTCTAATTAGTTTAAGCCTGCGAGGCAATTCACTGCATACAATTCCTCAGCATCTCTTCGCACGACTCCACAAGCTCCAAGTGTTAGATTTATCAGACAACTTTTTAGCCTACGCCATCCAGAATGGCACCTTTTATGAAGAGCTCCAGAATGTTGTGTCCCTCAGTCTTCATTATAACTATGAACCCCTGCAATCCTTTTCTGAGTTGATTCTGTCACCATCCATAGAGAAGATGACAGCTCTACGAGAGTTGTACCTAAGTGGACTATTCTTCAGAGAACTGTCAAACTATAGCCTTGCACCTCTGATCAAACTGCCAAGACTTGAGTCCCTAGAGCTACGCATGAACTTCATCTGTTCTGTTAGCATGGATGCTATAAGCCAGCTGAGAACATTAAGGTGGGTGGACCTTTCCCAAAACATGCTTGCTTTCAGTTCATGCTTTTCAACCTGCACTGCTGAAGACATATCAAACAACTACCAAACCCTTGAAAAACGTGGCAATGGACAGCTCAACTTGCAAACTCAAAAAGTCATCCTACCAAGCTCAGAGCTGAACACTATGCAGGACCCTGGAGAAAATCAATGTTTTTTTTATTATTCTATGTGGCATTTCAAGAAGCTGATCTGCTCTAAAAACCTGTATTTTGACCTCTCTCAAAACAACATCCCATGGCTGAATGCAAGTACTTTTAGAGGCATGGAAAAAGTGGTATGCATAGATCTGTCCTACAATTACATAAGTCAAACTTTAAATGGCCAACAGTTTACAGATCTAAGCAAATTAGCCTACCTGAATATGGCTAACAATCGCATTGACCTGTACTCTGAAAAGGCCTTCCAGGAGATAAGTGGCACACTAAAAGCTCTTGACCTCAGCAAAAACGAATTCCACTTTGTAATTAAGGGCATGGGGCATCGCTTCACATTCCTTCCACACTTAACATCTCTTCAAATATTGAGTCTAGCAAACAATCACATTGGTCTCAGAATCTCTAACATTCTTAATAGTACTTCTCTGAAGTATCTTGATTTCTCTGGAAATCGTTTGGACATAATGTGGGACTCTAGGCGTAACCAATACCTACATTTCTTTCAGGGTCTTACTAAACTTACACACTTAGACATTTCCGAAAATCAGCTCAAATCATTCCCCCCAGAGGTAATTGTAAACTTGCCTCCAAGCCTCCAGATGCTAAGACTGGATTCCAATGTGCTGAGTTATTTCCCTTGGGGCAACATCTCAGTTCTTGAAAAGCTCTGCCACCTGAACCTTAGTTCAAACAGGCTTTCATTCTTACCTAATATTCATTTTGAGCTCCGTCTCGTAAGCCTGGACCTAAGTCACAATCGACTAGTTGCGATCCCAAAGGCTTTCCTTAGTCAGGCAATAAATCTTAAAAACTTAATGCTTAATCACAACCAGCTGAAGATCCTTGATGTGCAGGCTCTTCCCTTGTCATTCCATACAGGTTATACATTCTGTCCTGCTGGGCCACATAAAAATAAGTCATCCTGCAAACTCGTGCTGCATGCCAATCCTTTTACTTGTAGTTGCGTTATCTCTGGATTTGCAAAATTTCTCAGAGAAACTAGTTTGGATATCCCACACCTCACCACAGAGGTTCACTGTGGTTTTCCAGAGTCATTGGCTGGTGTTAATGTCCTTTCGATAGATCTTCACTCATGCCAGGAGATATTTGGGAGTGTTGCTTTCTTCTGTACTTTATGGTTGACATTGGCAGCAACCAGCATTCCCCTCCTGAAGCATCTCTATGGTTGGGACCTGTGGTACTGCATCCAGATTTTATGGACTGGTCACAAGGGACACACTCCAGTTAATGGCGGCAGCATGATGGATAACCAATACGATGCATTTGTGGTATTTGATACGAGTAATAAGGCAGTCAGGGATTGGATCTACAAGGAGATGGTTGTGAGGTTGGAGAACAGAGGGAGATGGCGCTTTCGACTTTGTCTAGAGGAACGCGACTGGTTGCCTGGAGTGTCATGCATAGAGAATCTCCACAAGGCCGTTTACAACAGCAGAAAGACCGTGTTTGTATTGACTAGCCCTAATGGCTGTTCTCACGAAAGTGGAGTCGTCCGACAAGCCTTCCTCCTTGTTCAGCAGCGCCTTCTAGATGAGAAAGTGGATGTTGCAGTTCTAGTTTTGCTGGACTTTCTTTTTCCAAAATTCAAATACCTTCAGATGAGAAAACGGCTCTGCAAAAAATCTGTTATATCCTGGCCCAAGAACCCACGAGTGCAGCCGCTCTTTTGGAATAATTTACGTGTCGCTCTTGTCTCTGACAATGTTAGAGCCTACAACAAAAATGTCACAGAGAGCTTTTTCTAAAAAAGATGGTGTAATGAGAAATTCATGTTTTATGTAGTCCTGTTATTTCAGGTTTTTGTTTGTTTATTTGTTAGAATGTATGATCATATTATGGGGCCTTTGAAGTATTGGAAATGTTCAAATATGTTGAAATACAGAACAGCCTCTATCAAAATCAATTAATGACCATGATATGCCTGAAAGTAAAAAGCTGAAAAATAAAATGATGGACTGTCATATCTAAATAAATACTTACTATTTAAGCTATTTATTTATATTATAAGAAGGTTATGTTCATTCATAGTTTAGCTGCCGTTGACTTCCTTTTACATGGCACTGCTACATACCAACTGCAAGGGGAGTAAATGTATTATGTGTGTGTCTGTGTGTGTGTGTGTGTGTGAGAGAGAGAGAGAGAGGAACTAATGCACCTGTTGGACCACATACCACACATTCTTCTGAATTTTAAGCATTTGTACACTTTCAGTTTCATGCAATTACGTCAAAAAATAGCACTGTAGTTTTTAGAGCTTAGAAACTCCTTTCACTTATAAGAAAGCTTCTAAAAATAAATTTTAAGACATATGACTGTTTGCTGTTTTTGTTGTGATAGTTTATTCAGATTTGTAATATCTGGTTGCAGAGCATATTATTTATTTTAATTAATGGATGTTATCTAAAAAGAAAATTGTGTCTGTGTGTGTAGAATTATTGGACCTTCATTTATTATAACTTTTGTAATAGATTTGTATTGTGATTATTTCAGATGTGATTTTGTATAGTTCACACATTATAAAGTTCAGTAAATTCACAAAGTAAAGTCACAAAAAAACAATCTCTCAGCAAATAACCTATTTACTTGAAGTGTTTCTGTTAAAGATTTCTGTAATTTACGGTAATTAATCCCACCTATCATTAAAAGTTGTAATCTACCATACACTGTCATATTGAATCTCCAAAATGCTGTGGAAACAACAGCAACCAAAAAATAGAATTTAAAATAAGTTTTTTTTCTTGCTTAAATTATAAAAAAGATGCCATTAAACATGGTAGAATGTACTATAATGAGTATCAATGTTAAAAGTAATGAGAGCAAGTATCTTTTATACTAATACTGTACTTTTAAAAATAGAAATGAGTAATTAAAGCTATTTGACATTACAATATTATAACTGAAAGTCAGACCCGTTGTGGTTACTAATTTATTAAAAATTACACAAAATTAGTTTATCCTAATGGACTTTTTTACTTCCTGCGATCCTGACTTCTTATTTTTAATTGAAACTTTGCCTACTTAGTGGGATATGCGTCTGTTCTCTGAATGTCATGACTGTACATTTTTTGACACTTCTCTGTCATTGGGACGAGGGGGAGGACAGGCAGGTTTTTAAACAGAAGTTTTGTTGTCAGATATTAGCAACTGAAGTCTATTTAAGCTTTGAATGTTAGTTGATTATACTCGAACACAAAGTGGCGATTTCAGTAATTTATCATCCACCTAAACTGCACAAAGACTTCCTTAAGTTCTAAGAGTTCTCAGACTTTTTAGGGGTAATTATTCCTAGGTGAGATCTTTTAATTCTAGGTGATTTTAAATTTCACGTGTGCTATCTTGGTGTCCAGCTAATTCTTTGGCCAAATAATTTTTGAGTCTTACTGACTCTTGATCTGGTACAGCTAGTGAATGCCCCCACCCATATTCATTTTCACACTCTTGATCTTTTGTTATCACATGGCGTAACTGTTTGTGATTTTGATATAGAGAACCATGTTATTTCTGATCATAAAAAATATTGAAAGAAAAAAACTGAATTACAAAAAATGTAATTCAAAGTAAGAGCTCTGGCTCAGTGATACTACCTGTGATCTACATCAGATCTGTCGGGTGAAAGAAAGCAGCAAGGTCAGCATAATCCAGGTATTTTTCAGATCTTATTGAAAAGAACTGTCACAGTCCTAGAACACTTTTTAATACTAGAAATGCTCTTGCTAACCCCTCTGTTGGTTTCCACCTCACAGAGTCTTCATCTATGTGTGAAAAATATCTGAATTTCTTTGTGGACAAGATTAGGGATATAAGGTTGAATATTGTGCCTTCTCTTTGTGATCCATTTGTCCCTCTAATTCACACTAGTATCAGTTTGAACCTGTGACTGCCTTTTTTTTGCAAGATATTGTAGGTCAGCTTAAACCACCTGGATCAGCCCTGGATGTTCTTCCCCCTTAGTTTTTTTAAATACATGTTTGAGGTGATTGGATCTAACGTTCGAATGATTATGAGCAATTGCCTTGTAAATGGGTTAGTACCAGAGGAGATGAAGCACTCCATTATTCATCCACCTCTTAAAAAGCCTAATTTAGATATGACAATTTTGTAAAATTTTAGGCCAATTTATACGTTTTATTTTATGTTTAAGATTCTGGAGAAAATAGTATTCCATCAACTGCAGAGCTTTCTGAATGGAAACATGATTTTTGAAGCACTCTAGTCAGGTTTTAGAGATAAATAAAAATATTGACTGTTGACTGTGCTAGTGCTGTTAGGTCTGAGTGCAGTGTTTGACACAGTAAACCATGCTGGTTACATCTCTACTGTACTCCCTTTATGGTGGGATGGTACAGAACGCCGCTGCCAGGCTTCTTACAGGTGTTCAGAAATGAAATCACATTACTCTAGTTTTAATTTCTCTGCACTGGCTTCCAATCTGTTACAGAATTGATTTTAAAGTGTTGTTACTGTTTTTTAAATCTTTAAATGTATTAACACCTGAACACCTTTCTACTCTCCATTCACAATCTAATAAGGTCTCTGAGGTCATTCAAACAAAGACTACTAAATGTTCAGAAACTCAAAAGTGTCTGTGCTGTAGTCATTGCTGCAGCGAAACTTTGGAACAGTAACTGTTTACATCAGAACTGCTACTACGGTACATGATTTCAAGGGAAAGCTCAAAACAAATCTATTTTCTTTGGCATTTAGCTAATTTGTGTAGTTGTTGATTTTATGTGCGTGTAACCTGTAACCAAAAACCTTTGTTTTTATTGATGGTTTTTGATACATTGTTTAGCGCCTTGGTCAACAGTTGTTGTTTTTAATGGTGCTATATAAATAAAGTTCACATTGACCGAATCGAAGCATGCGCACAGAAAGCAGCTGTTTCTCATCATGTGAGTACTAAACTATGCCCCTGACCAGCCCGCACCCTTTCACCCATGATGTCTGTCTCAAGAATAATGACTTTCTTCATATCATTGCTGATTTATACGTTGAATAACTTGATGACTGTGCAAAGAGGAGCACACTCTGTAGAACCTGTTGACCACTTGGCAGCAAAATTTATTTTAATAATTGTAACTTTTATCTTATTCTGTAATGTCTCACAGGTCAATGAAAAGAATACAGGTCTGAAGGTAATGGTTTGCTGACAGATCTTCTCGCTGTGGTGAAAACTCCTCACATGAATTATTGATTATGGCTGCCTAAGGGCGTTTACTAGCCTGCTGTGTCATTAGAGATCACATTTTAGATGAAGGAAGCCATACAGTTAATAAGCAAAAGAAAATTAAATGAATATTAGAGACCTGTAGCACAGTTGTTCAGCGATGACATTTATAGAAGTAAACCTAGGCAGAGAGAAGGGAAGAACAGACGTTTACATGTAGATTAGCTGTCAACACAAATACTGTTATAGAAAGAGCAGTTGGTTAAAATGAGCACAAGAGGGCGTCTCCTTTAGGTGAGTTTAAGAAAGCGATAGAAAGACAGAGAGATATTGCACTGGCATGTGAGAATGATGAGTCAACATCCCTGTTTCTATCGAGTCCCTCCGCAGGAGTTACACAGGAGAAACCAACTAACAGAAGCCACCCATACTAAAGTCCTCAACACCATCATCAGCGTGAAGATGAGATCTTTAATGCTGATCTTGCAAACACACAAACTTATCTCACATAGTACAAAGATACAATGTATATAGATTGCCATTTTCTTTATAGCATGCAAAATACCCAGATACCACAAGGAACAAGTTCTAACTGTTTGTGTGTTAACTCTCAATGGTCACTTTTGCTATTCATGCTTTTAACCAGTGATTATAATGCATTTTTGTTTACATTAATTTGTACACAATATTTCTTAAAAGAGCATCATTAAATTGTAAAGAAAGTGAATTCAATCCAGGAAACTTGCAAGGAGTTCATGCAAAAAAAAGAAAAAAAGAAAAAAAGAATGGATTCAGTAAAGGAATGTCTGCTGCTGAGAGTCTAGTGACCACTAGGGGACGCCAAAATGATGCGATGGGGACTACCACTAGTTCCCATCAGGATAACCCCAAACTGCTCCCTAAACAGGGTTGAGAAAGAGAAATCAAAGAGTCCATTTGCAAAATCATCAACATCAAACATGTCATTAATTTGCTATTTCATTTTCACTTTGATGAACTAGAATATATATTTGATTCTTTAATCAATTCACTCTTTTAAATTTGTCTTGATATATATATGCGTGTGTGTGTATAATATTTTTCCTACTTACATGTTTTTATTATATAATCATGAACAAGACTGCACAGACACAAAGCATATTAGCAAAGAGATACTACAACAGGATCACTTGAAAAAAAAAAAAAAAGTTGCCAACTATGTTTTCTAAATGTATTTAGTTGGCTCTTTATTTTAATGAAGTGCCTGATCATGTCAGTATGGCATAATTATTTTGGTAGCACTTTATTTTACAGTACATGTACTTCCCTGGTATATACATGGCAAATATATTGTACCCTTCAAGCAAATGCGTTTAACACAAGTTACTTAACTGAAGTTTAAGTACACGACTGCACTTAAGAGCACATAAATGGCAAAACTATTTTAAATGCGTGTGCCATGCATAATTAATGCATTATGATGTCTATCATAATTATGTCATGACACAGAATGTGTTTACATTAGTCCAACATGACATATTGTCAAATCTTATGATTTTTCGTTGATGTCAATTTTGTTTTATTCTAACATTATTTTAATCAGTTTGATGATAGATCAGTACTAAAATTATATTAACAGTCTGAAATTATTTTGCATAATATATGGGTGTAGGATTGCACTTCCAAAAAAAAAAAAAAAAGTAATTTTGCACCCTAGGCAACTGCCTATGTTGCTTATGTCACGGGAAAATGAACATGCTGCATTGTCAAATTAGTAATGCTTAAATGCATGAGTGAAAACAACCACTTATTTTTTATATATATAAAAGTATAAATAACTTACATCCTGGGCAGTGGGGCAAATGTTGTGCCAGGTGTTGTTATATGTGTCACAGTTCTGTGTTGTTATTTTCATGGACTTAGTTTTGTTTTCATGGACTTGTCATTGTTTTTCCTTCAGAGAGTGAGCTCTAGATCTATTGAACACGCGTGGAGATAGGAGGAACCGTCTCCAACCCGCCCGCCAGAAATGCTAAGAAGCACAATCAGCCCCCTTATTTATACATCAAGACATTATACATCAAGTCTATAAGCATAATAAAGCATCCATGTGATCGCTGATTGTATTCATAAAATTGTCATCTGCATTCAAAACCTTTCAAAAACAAGGGAAAAAGTTTTTAGATTTTAGCATAGTAATGGATATGACAATGTTAATATATTTGGTGGAATAGATCTGCTACGCTGCTGCTGCTGTTGGTTATTGCTGTTGGTTATTGGTTATGTTGTAGAATGTTGTTTCTACTGTGAAGTAAATACAGAAACTTGCTACTGCCAATGCATTAGCCGATACAGTGCTGTGAGTATTTAAGACATACTGCTGCTGCTGCATAAGTATAAGCATATAGAATAACCTGTAGCAAATCTATACAGGTGGAATTGTGGAATGTGGAGACTTTCAGGGGAACTGTGAAGTGCTCTAGTGAATGCTAACCTAAGCTCATTGGCTGTATATGCAACATGAACCATTTAGCTTGTGGTACGTAGTTTAACATTTTGAATATAATCAGTTTACATTAAAAACACATCAACCTGTGCCATCTAGAGTTTTATGATAGAACTTGGCATTTAAATAATACTCTCTGTGGGTCCAATTCATCCTCTAGGGACTCCTCAGTATCACAACCCCTTGGTGTGTTTAATATTACCTTCAGTAATTCTTAACCTTGCTTTAATACTCAATTCCAATAGTTTTTGAAAGTCAGAGAGTGAACGAGGGAGAGAGAATAAATATACTTTATATATGTCCTCATCTTCCCTTTGCACAATAAGTCCTTATTATTCATCCTGCTGGGACAGTGTGTTAGGCAATCAAAATTTATTGGAATGTTTTCTTTTATGTTCTCTTGAGCATACAGACATCAATCTATGAAAATTATACCTTCTTGCATTTTGACATGGTGCCACATATAGTGGCGCTTCCCTAAGAAAAGCAGTCATAAACAATCCTGAGACTTTATAGCGTTAATAACAGTGTCGGGTTTCTTGAAGCACTGATTAACAAAATCCAATGAAAATAATCTGCTATAGCCCACAGGCCTCTCCATATTTATTGTGCTGGGATTTGTTTTGCCACAGTTATGAGCAAGATCATGATAAGTCACTAGATCAGAAATTTTTCAAAACTCAATGGTGCACTGTGGGCAAATTCTCTACCCTTTCGTTATATTTGTGGATGAAACCATCCACTAAATTAAACTGTTGTAAAAATGTATCAGATAAGTATTTTTTTTTGCATAAATGTATTAATTAACCTCAGTCCTGATCAAATCTACCAAATGTAAAAAAAATAAAATAAAAAAAAAAATAAAAAAAAATCAAGATTTTAACTCTTTAATTACCAAGTTCATAAATGATGTCACCAATTTTGGGGAAAAAAACACACAAAATTACATATTTTCAATATATAAAGTGATTGTGGACTGGATATTTTTTTTTACCTTTTATCACAGTCTTGGGCATGTCAAAGATTAGTAACAAGATTGGCTTTGATGCATTCTTAGTTTTTGTGCAGCATTAGATTTTAATTTTTTCTCCCTCATTTACTGTTCGTGGCTGTTTTTGCCCCATTGACTTCCATTATAACGACATTTTTTTATTGCAAAACCATGACACCATATAATTATGAATTCTTGATTGTTTGTGGTTTTCCCTTTTGGGAAGAGGTAAAATTTTTTATTTTTACAGTTGATCCCTAGGTGGGACCATTAACCCTTTAGATAAGCCTGTGCTAAAAAAGGCTTAGTTTCTGGCTTGTATATGGAGTTATATGGAGTATAATAGCAAATTATAGTGTGTGTGTGTGTGTGTGTGTGAGAGAGAGAGAGAGATTTTTGATTGTTGGTGGTTTTCCCTGTTGGGAAGAGGTAACATTTGTTATTTTCTACAGTTGATCACTAGGTGGGACCATTAACCCTTTAGATAGGCCTGTGCAAAAAAAAAAAAAGGCTTAGTTTCTGGCTTGTATATGGAGTTACATGGAGTATAATAGCAAATTGTAGTTTGTGTGTGTGTGTGTGTGAGAGAGAGAGAGAGAGAGAGAGAGAGAGAGAGAGAGAGAGAGAAAGAGAGGGTGTGAGAGAGACCTTTGTGCACTTAACTTGATGTACAGTATCTGAAAAAAAAAACAAATATGCACCTCATCCTTTCAGAACTACTGTACATGGAGTAAACAATAAAAAAAAGAAGTGTGTTTATGCACCTGCTGCCTTTTAATGGTGAAAAGTATGGATGACCTATGTGTAAAATGCTCGTCTTTTCTTGATGGTAAAGCCAGTTTAAATCCTTAAAATCCTGTAAAAAAATTTAATTTGCATCAAATTTATGAACATAATTTATTACGAAGCAAAATGCAATACCAACTTCAAATAAGCTGCAGCTCGCTGGAGGGGTCAAGCTACATAATCATTTCTAAAACTTTGGTACAAGTCAAGCCCTTTCTCGTGTTGCTTGCTGCTCTTCTCACCATTAAATGACCAGCACTATGGCATGCAAGTGTTTAAATCCATGTACTTTGCTTTTGTTTAGTCTATTTGCTTGTTAAGTCTGACGTCACGTAGCAGCACTTCCGTGTCCAAACGCTCTATCAGTTACCACGAGAAAACAACAAAAGGTGCTAATATAAACTCACAATGTGATAGAATACTAGCAAAAGTTATAATCTTAACCTTTAACTCCATACTGAAGTCCCAGATAGCCAGACAATGAAAATATAAATATTAAAAAAAATATATCAAAATTATTGTGTTTGGGACGCTGAGAGCACGGAGACTGTAGTGTATACCGTAAGTTTGAAAGCGTTTAGCTTAAATTATTAATATGAATAGACAGTGCTCATAAACGGCTGCTGAGGTCGTATTCTCAAGTGAAGCGAGTTGAGGCCTGGACCCAGAAACAGCGCTTCTTACGTCATCACTTAACAACCGAATATTTTCACCACCATTAAAAGGCAGCAGGTGCATAAATACACTTTTGTTTACTCCATGTAGTTCTGAGAGCTGAGGTGTACATTTTGATTTTCTCAAATACATCAAGGTAAGTGCGCAAATGTCTCTCACACTCTCTCTCTTTCTCACCCACCCACACACACACACACACACATACACACACAATATAATATGCTGTTATACTCCATATAGCTTCATGTACAAGTGAGAAACTAAGCTTTTTTTTTGCACAGGTCTATCTAAATGGTTAATGGTCCCACCTAAGCCCCTTTCACACTGCACGTCGGACCCGCAATATTCCCGTAACATTGCCTGGTCGCCTTCTGTGTGAAAGCAACCACGTCCCGGAATTGATTACCGAATCGAACCCGGGTCGGGGACATAGTAACATTGCGGTAATCGATCCGGAACGAGCGCTGTGTGAACAAAAGCCAGATCTAATTCCGTATCGAAGTGATGACGCGCGTTATCGCGCGACTCTTTTACCGGCTGTTTTGAAGGAAGATCAACATTCGCGACCAAAACATATGTGCAAACTGTAATGAAGCAGAGATCAGTTAGTTCCTCACTTTCCGCGCTGACTCAGAGATCGTTCGCTTGCTTCAGTTAAAGTATAATGTGCCAAGCGTTGTCGACTCGTACATTACACGTCACGCGCTGATGTCACGTGTCGTTACGGGATCTTCAAGGGTTGTGTGTGAAAGCACACACATATACCGGGTCATCACTGACAGTGTGAAAGTGCCAAATCTAGCGACCAGGGAACAATTACAGGAACACTTTACCCCTGTATTTGCCGGAATGGCAGTGTGAAAGGGGCTCTAGTGATCAACTGTTACAATTAATGAAAAATAAAGCCTCAACAAGTGTTGACATTTCCCAACATCACAGCAGTAATGACTATGAACTACTTTACTTCTAAAATCAATATTATTAGAGATAATATTGTAAAGTGCATACACACACAGCAGTGAACACACACACACACTGTGAACACAGTTGGGGGTTCGATGCCTTGCTCAAGGGCACCTAAGTCGTGGTATTGAACGTGGAGAGAGAACTGTACGTGCACTCCCCCCACCTACAATTCCTGCCAGCCCGAGACTCGAACTCACAACCTTCTGATTGCCAGTCCGACTCTCTAACCATTAGGCCACGACTTCCCCAAAGCCTAGGGTCTAACATGTATGTTAGACCCCATAGGGTCTAACATGTATGTTAGACCCTATACCATCTAAGCTCCTAAAAGAGGTGCTTCCAGAAGTCAAAGATCCTCTTCTGACTATTATTAATTCCTCATTGTCATTAGGATATGTCCCCAAAACCTTCAAAATGGCTGTTATTAAGCCTCTCATCAAATAAAACACAACTTGACCCCAAAGAACTAGTTAATTATAGACCAATCTTGGATGTCCCTTTTCTGTCCAAGATACTAGAAAAGGTGGTATCCTCACAATTAAATTCCTTCTTAGAGAAAAATATGTGAGGATTTCCAGTCAGGATTTAGACCTTATCATAGTACTGAGACTGCTCTCCTTAGAGTTAAAATGATCTGCTCTTATCATCTGATCGTGGTTGTATCTCTCTATTAGTTTTATTGGATCTTAGTGCTGTGTTTGACACAATTGACCACAACATTCTTTTGCATAGACTTGAACACTTTGTTGGCATTAATGGAAGTGCATTAGCATGGTTTAAATCTTACTTATATGACCGCCATCAGTTCGTAGCAGTGAATGAAGATGTATCATATCATATCATATATGGAGTACCTCAAGGCTCAGTACTAGGGCCGCTACTTTTCATGCTTTATATGTTACCCTTGGGAGATATAATCAGGAAACATGGTGTTAGCTTTCACTGTTAGGAACCTATGTGTGCTATTTGATAGCAATCTTTCCTTAGAAAGCCACGTTTCTAGCATTTGTAAAACTGCATTTTTCCATCTCAAAAATATATCTAAATTATGGCCTGTGCTCTGGCCTGTCAACACTGCACTGACTGGCTCCCTATCAAACATTGTATAGATTTTAAAATATTGCTTATTACTTATAAAGCCCTGAATGGTTTAGCACCTCAGTATTTGAATGAGCTCCTTTTACATTATAATCCTCTATTTCCGCTACGTTCTCAAAACTCAGGCAATTTGATAATACCTAGAATATCAAAATCAACTGCAGGTGGCAGATCCTTTTCCTATTTGGCGCCTAAACTCTGGAATAACCTACCTAACATTGTTCGGGAGGCAGACACACTCTTGCAGTGCACTCTTGCAATCTAGATTAAAGACCCATCTCTTTAACCTGGCTTACACATAACATACTAATATGCTTTTAATATCCAAATCTGTTAAAGGATTTTTAGGCTGCATTAATTAGGTAAACCGGAACCATGAACACTTCCCATACCACCCAATGTACTTGCTACATCATTAGAAGAATGGCATCTACGCTAATATTAGTCTGTTTCTCTCTTATTCCGAGGTCACCGCAGCCACCAAATCCAGTCTGTATCCAGATCAGAGTCACTGCAGTCTCCATTCTGTCACCGATGGAGTTTTGGTTCCTTGCCGCTGTCGCCTCTGGCTTGCTTAGTTGGGGTCACTTCATCTACAGAGATATCGTTGACTTGATTGCAAATAAATGCACAGACACTATTTAAACTGAACAGAGATGACATCACTGAATTCAATGATGAACTGCCTTTAACTAACATTTTGCATTATTGACACACTGTTTTCCTAATGAATGTTGTTCAGCTGCTTTGATGCAATGTAATTTGTTTAAAGCGCTATATAAATAATGGTGACATGACATAATGTAGACATGATGTAAATGAGAGATTAATTGCGTAGTGAGGACATATTTTTTATCAATATAATGAGAGTTTTTGCAAAAGTTTCTATGTTTACCCCATACAAAATTTGAATGAACGGTTAACTTTTAACCATTTGCTAACAACACATTCATAATTGTAACAACATATGAGATGAAAAAGTCTAATTTGACAAAATAATCAGTCCATTAAATCCTGGAGTGTACTAACTGACTTAATTTTTCACATTTTGTGTGAGGAAGATTAAATTCCATGAGCAGACAGAAATTGGAGGCTGAAGGTGTATCTATTTTTATAGCAATGTCAAGGAAACATGTTTTTTTCATGTACTATAGTTTGTCTATATAAAGTGTCTGTATCTGAATATGTGACCCTGGACCACAAAACCTTATTCTTAGTCTTATTTATTCAGCTTTTAGATGATGTACTGTATAAATCTAATTTCTAAAAATTGACCCTTATAACTGGTTTTGTGTTCCAGTGTCACGTATGTGACAAAATCAAAAGACGATGCTTTATTTATTTATTTATTTATGGTTTTTTGGTAAATGTTAGATTATGTTATGAATATGCTAGAAATGTGTAAAATAACTAAACTTTCATCTGCATACAGACGTAATTCATATTCACAAAATAGATTTCAAACCTGTAAAGTGTAGATCTGTGGGCATCAAAGGTTTGCGTGCAGGTTTTTTTGTCTCTCTTAACACTTTTACGTCATATTGTGTGAGTCTGTATTCAGTGTATAGGTACTGGGGTGTGTGTTTCTGAATGAGTGACATTTTGGGCTTACCACGGTTGAGTTAGACGTGTGAAGAGACAATGGCTGTGTGTGTGTGTGTTATGTGTATATTAGATACAGGGAGGAGACTCACTCTGATTGTTCATTCTCACGGAGAGACATGTATTGTGATGCTGTGGGCACAGCTGAGGTTTCAGAAAAACACACATCAAACATATTTATAAACCCCTGTGTACTTAAATGACAAACTGTAGCATCACAAACATTACATTACGTGCAGAGGCATGTCAAAGTTTGGCCTGCTTGCCACCTAAACTTGTTGCTACAGTACACACATTTATATTATCAAGCCATTTTTACACTAAACAATAAAAATGTCTAGAGAAGATTAAAGTATTTATACAAACTTAATAAGCATTTCAAATGAGTCACTATTCATTGACACGGTAGCATCTCTCACTTTAGGCCTAGTATCACCACTGCAAGCTTTTCACCATTTGCATCTGTCACAGAATCAGCCAACACCATAGCACCAGATCCCATCACAATAACCGGAGTACTAATCACATGCACAGAGGCCTTTTTTTCTTTATGTTAATTGTGTAATAAATAAAAAGAAAACAAATAGAATATTGTAACACCATTCGTAAGATGGGAAGAAGGAGGCGGGAACCAGCGAACATTCATACAAAAACTTTAATAAAAAAATAAACACAAAAGAGCACTACAGCCCCTCATGGGTAACTGCAGTGCACAAACAAAACCAAAACACAAAATAAAACTCAGGCCTGGTCCTTTCTCATCCTTCACTGTCTTACTCCTTCCTTTATCCTTCCAGAGCTCCTCCGTGGGACTCAAGACCAGTGAGTGGCACAGGTGTCAATCATCTTCAATTACTCCGCCGGCCTCACTCCTTTCCCATGGCTCTCAGCCCCGCCTCACTGATCACACACCTCCATCACCCCTCGCAGGCTGGGGGTAACTCCTCAGACTGCGTTCTACTCCACCATCTTCAATTACTCCATGCCCAACTCATCTCAAATACAAAAAGAATAAAAAGAATAGACAAGCTCTAGTGTAAGTATGTTTTATTATTAATTTATGTTTTAAGAAAAACAATCAGACAGTAAATGAATAGAGTGCAAGTCTAAAAGCTACAGTTTGGAGGTCAAATAAAAGCTGGAATAGATGTGTTTTTAGCCGATTCTTGATGATTGCTAAGGATTCAGCTGCTCGGATTGAGTTGGGCTGGTCATTCCACCAGGAGGGAACATTTAATGTTATGTTCTGTGAAAGTGATTTTGGGATGAACAATAATGTGCCATTCACTTGCAGAATGCAAGCTTCTAGAGGGCACATAAGTCTGAAGTAATGAATTTAGGTAAAGGGGTGCAGAACCAGTGGTTTTGTAGGAAAACCTAAATGCCTTGAATTTTATGTGAGCAGCTATTGGTAGCCAGTGCAAGTTGATAAAAAGAGATGTGATGTGCATTGTTTTTGGCTCATGAAAGAATTATCTTGCTGCCATGATCTGGATTAATTGTAAAGGTTTGATAGGATTGGTTGGAAGACCTGCTAAGAGTCCAGTCTGGACAGAACAAGACAAATTGAAGTAGAAAGTCAGCTGATTATCAATCATAACTCCAAGGTTTCTGGCTGTTATTGAAGGAGTTATGGTGATGTGCCTAACTGGATGGTGAAATTGTGATGAAATGATGGGTTTGATGGAACCACAAGCAGTTCTGTCTTGGCAAGGTTGAGTTGAAGGTAATGGTCCTTTGACCAGCAAGAAATGTCCATTAGAGAAGCTGAGATGCGAGCAGCTATTATCGGATCATCAGGATGAAATGATAGGTATAGTGGAGTGTCATCAGCATAGCAGTGATATGAAAAGCCATGTTTCTGAATGACAGAACCTAGTGATGCCATGTAGACAGAGAAGAGAAGTGGTCCAACAACTGAGCCCTGAGGCACCCCAGTAGTTAGATGTGGCAACTTGGACACTTCACCTTTCCAAGATATCTTGAAGGACCTATCTGAGAGGTAAGACTCAAATCACTGGAGTGCGGATCCTTGGATGCCCTTTGCAAATAGGGTTGACAGGAGGACCTGGTGGCTCACCAAAGCAGCGGACAGATCTAGCAAGATAAGTACTGACAATTCAACAACTGAGAGCAAGGCAGTATCACTTCTGAAGCCAGACTGGTTTCCGTCCATGAGGTTGTTCTGTGTGAGAAAGGCAAAAACTTGGTTGAACACAGCCCATTCAAGTGTTTTTTTTTTTCAATGAAAGGAAGAAGGGAAACCTGTCTGCAGTTCTCTTAAAGAGATGGGTCAAGGGTGGGTTTCTTAACCTGTTCGTGGGCGCACTGAACTGTCCTTGTTCGCACTTGTCAATGTTAGATGACACGATTAAATGAAACGGGACAAAATTGTATCTTGACACACTATATATCATTTATAAAGATCTAAGCTTCAAGCATCATCAACAGATCACTCCACTGTTTTTCAATGGAAAGCTTATAAAGAATGTATTTGCTATATTTGTGTAAGCAGTACACATACAACATGAGGAATAAAAACACAGTACATACCACATTTATCGTAATAGCGAGTCATGAATGCTGTACACAGCTGTAAATCCTTATTTAGTTAGGAAGGTAAGGGTCCACTGAATGACATCTCATGGAGCATGTTTAATCCAATGAAGCAATAACGTTGGAATATGGAATATTCCTTTGTTTACGTTTCAGTTATTCAGGTACAGAATTGTTTGTGTCCGTTATGGAATAACTCACGCTCAGAAACTGCGTCTTGGTAGTAAAAAACGGCATGGTTTTGTAGCATACAGTGTCACGAACAGAATGAGACGGTCCACAAAAAAAAGAAAGAAAGATTAGGCAGAAGATTGTTTATTTGAATTCTGGCGCTCTCTTTCTTGACAGCTTGCAGCTTGTGACGTGCGCTCTGACGCACCTGTCATCTAAACCTAACCCTAGACATAGTATCAGAAAAATTGTTGCAGGAATCTCATTTTTATGGCATCTTCTTCAGATTTGAAATATAAACTCATGAAACATTTTCTTCTTTTAACCCATTATTAATTTTGTTATGATAGTATGTCCTTTTAGCAGTAGACTAATTAGCAGAGAATGACTTAGGTGCCCTTGAGCAAGGAACTGAACCCCCAACTGCTCCCCTGGTGCCGCAGCATAAATGGCTGCCCACTGCTTGACGTAAGAGTGAAGCAGAAAGCATCACTAGCACTGTTAGCATCAATTTATGCTATCTGTTTAGAGGAAGTGCAAATGAAACCATAGCAGATAGCCGGGAGGATGAGCATAGGTTATGTTGAGAGATGACATGTGGAGGTTATGTGTTGTGTCAGGAACCATTTTGAGGTTAAGAGTGAGGAGGAAGTGATCAGATTTGTGCAGTGGAGTAACCAGCACATGATCAGTGGAGCAGTGTCATGTGTAAATAAAGTACAGTTAGTTGCCTGATTTGTGAGTAGCGGTAATTTTACACTCTCTTGAGATAAAAAGAGGCAAGCAGAGTAGCAGTAGAGGCAAGCAAGCAGTAGAGTTTAGGGCTGCACAATATTGGGAAGAAATGACATTGCAATATTTTATTTTTCTGCTATATATATTGCGATATGAAATCTAATCAATTTTTTTCTTACAAACAAAAATGGGGTGAGCAGATTTACATTCTCATTTTAAATGATTTAAACATTGTGTCAGTTGATTAATATGCGTGAGGGAGAGAGAGCAAGACGCAAGCGCTTGTGTTGTTTGAAGCGCTCTCTCTCTCTCTCTCTCTCTCTCGCGTGCGCTCACTCTCTCTCTCTCGTGTGCGCACTCTCTCTCTCTCTCTCTCTCTCTCGCGCTCTCTCGCACGTACTCCTCGCTGCAGACTGTAGCATGGTGACGTCACGTATGTACGTCACGTATGTACGTCACGTATATGTCACGCTGTCAGTCTCTGTTTTCCTGGGTGTCCACTAGTGAGCTCACTTCTCCTTAGACACTTCACCATAGGCACTATAATTCCTCTAGTCTGGTCCTGTCTTCACAGTAATTGCACTCCAGTTAATCGCACAGTCATTAGTGTCCCTATAAATAACTGTCTTTACTTGTTGTTTGTATGGAGTCCTTACTCTTCGTGTACTATGTTCTTGTCTCCCGAGACTCACCCTTGCCTTCTCGTCCTCCGAGTTCCCTGTCCGTTCCATCCGGTTACCTCTTTTGTTTTGTTTGTCTACTTGGACTGTTTGTTTTGTATTTCCTTTTTTGTGCAATAAACATACCAGCTATTGGATCTTCCCCTCTCCTTGTGTTTCCTGATACACAACTGTCACAGTATGTGTTTACTGCGCATGCGCAACAACGCATATGTATTTACCATAAATACGATTGCGCGCCGTACTGATTGTCATTAATGCACATATCCAGGTTCATTCACTTCCGGATGTTCGTAAGGTATGGTGGATATGAGATATTACTTTTGTTTTCTTAAAAATTTGCATTTAAATTGCTTTTAATTGTACGAATGCTTTGGTCATAATCATAGAGAGTGTCATTGCAAATGTGTGCGATTTCAAAGATTTATGACGTTTTATGATATAGTATTCAAATACTGGTCTTTCAAAGTCTTATTTCGCCTAAAATGAATCATTAAAGATGTCTTAAAATAGAGCAGATAAATCTTATTAATATAAGTAATGCCACTGGTGGGTGCATGCATTACAAAAATCATATTTGTAATCTTTTTCATTAACATTATCAAAGATTAATAGATACTGTAACACATGTATTGTTCATTGTTAGTTCATGTTAATTAATACATTAACTATTGTTTACCAACGAGACTGACAATGTAAAGTGTTACCTCTTAAATTGACCTTCATATGTCTTAATATGACTTTTTGGGGACATTGTCAGTGATAAGAAATTCAGAGAAGAGACCCACTTCATGTGGCTAGAGTACTGTAATTATCCGTTTTTCTTTCTCTGACAGACTGTATAGCCCTCGACTGTAACATTTTCAAATTGAAAAAAAACTTTTAACTTTCAGGCCATGCTTTCTCAAGCCAAGCCAACCTAAATTTTGACTTGACAAACTTTATTAATTTAGTTCATGTTAATGCAGGTTGTAAATTAAATCTCTTAGGTAGTTTACAGACAAAGCAGAATCAGAATCAGAAAGAGCTTTATTGCCAAGTATGCTTACGCATACAAGGAATTTGTTTTAGTGACATAAGCTTCCAGTACACAGAGACAACAACACACAGAAAAAATAAAATAAAAAATAATAATAAATAAAAATAAAAATAAAAAAGAGATTTACAAATTGACAAATAAATAAGTGTATAAACAATTGTGCTATAAATGATAATGGAATAGGATTGAGTGAGATGCAGGAATGTTCTAGGATGGAGGGGTAACAAATAAATATAAGGATATTGCACGTTTATAAGCATAAGTAGGGAACATTTAACTGTTCATGAGGTAGATTGCCTGGGGGAAGAAACTCTTCTTGTGCCTTGCTGTTCTGGTGTTTGCGGCTCTGAGGCGCCGGCCAGATGGCAAAAGTTAAAAGATGGGGTGACTTGGATGTGAGGGATCCAGAGTGATTTTCTGAGCCCTTTTCCTCACTCTGGATGTATACAGTTCTTGAAGGGTGGGCAGGGGAGCACCAATAATCCTTTCAGCAGTCCGAACAGTTCTCTGTAGTCTTCTGATGTCTGATTTTGTTGCTGAACCAAACCAGACAGTTATTGCAAATAACACTTTTTCTAACACCATGCTATAATATATATTTAAAAATACATTTTAAATATTTTCCTTATAGGGCTCTTCTGCCTTTCTTAAAAATGATTTAATATTGCTTTAGTATTGTTTGTTCTTTTATGTAAATTAGGTGTGGTGAACTGGAGTGCATTGTCTGAACAATACAACCTGAGTTCCGGGAAACATGTTCTCTGACCCAGTGCCTCCGGTGCAGTGAGATATTTAAAGACTGTCCACCTGTGTGTGTGAGGAATCGCAGGAGGAGAGTCCTGTGTGGGTTTTATTCATTCAAAGAATTTGAAGGGCTACTGCTTGGCTTATTGTTTCATCAGTGATAGAGGTGAATTTCTGATTTTTTTTTTTTCATGTGTCATGTCTATAATCTTAATCTATATTTGTATATACAATTATATTTTCTGTTTTGTTCTTTGAAATAAATAAAAAAAGATCACTGTCATCAGTTGTTTTTTTTTTTTTTTTTTTTGGAGGCACCTTGCATAAAATATACTGTATGTAGTCAACTGAACTTAAAACTACTTTATTAGCTTAAATGTTTCACATGCAGAATTGCCAAAGCAAAAGAAAAATGTCAAAATTTATAGTTAAAAAATAGATAAACAAGAACCATAGCAAAAGAAAGATTAAAATAAAAAAAAAGATTAAAAAAGAAAGGCAGTGGCTATTTACAAAGAAAGTGCAAATGGCTATAGATTATATTTATACTATGTTAAAATAGCAGGATTTTCTGCTATTTATATTACTAATTGCAAATAGTAGCAATTATTTGCGCCTCAGTATTGTAGTACATTATAAAACAGTATGCAATAATTACTGAGTGTAAATTATAATTTTAATTCAAATTATTAAATGGATGCCACCATATTAGGACAATAAAGCCCTCCTTTACAACTTTTTGATTATTTCCTTCTTTTTTATTTAAAATAAATGCTTTTCTGATGTGATTTGAAATTTGAAAAAGGAGAAAAAAACTGTCAAAAGGCAGATTCGGACATGGATCGATTGCAACAAATTGTGAACACACGTTTTACCATCGCACTATTAGAGCCGACGACTGTACTTTATCTGTTGTAATTTTGACTAGCTCAATAAGAAATATAAGGTGCCATTAAAGTGTAATATCACAGTGAAGTAAAGTGCAACAGAATGTTACTATATTGTAAGTAAGATACTACACAGATATTACAGAATAAAGTTTAATTCCGTATAATTTTACCTCAGATGAAACATGTTTAAAGGGGGGGGGTGAAATGCTATTTCATGCATACTGAGTTTTTTACACTGTCAAAGAGTTGGATTCCCATGCTAAACATGGACAAAGTTTCAAAAATTAAGTTGTACGTTTGAAGGAGTATTTCTGTTCCAAAAATACTCCTTCCGGTTTGTCACAAGTTTCAGAAAGTTTTTTTCGAGTATGGCTCTGTGTGACGTTAGATGGAGAGGAATTTCCTCATATGTGTCCTGAGGAACTTCTGCCGGAAGAGCGCACGCTCCCGTATAGCAGAGCACTGAGAGCACAACAGACTTCACTGATCAGAGCGAGAGCGGCGCCAAATGTCACAAAAGAAGTGTGTTTTTGGTTGCCAGGGCAAGACAACCCTGCACAGATTACCAAAAGAACGGAGCTGTGCAAGTGTTTGTGTTTGTTCCCTGCATTTCGAAGATGCTTGTTTTACAAACAAGGCCCAGTTTGACGACGGATTTGCGTATCGTTTATTTCTTAAGGATAATGCAGTCCCAACGAAAAAGGGACACGATCGTGTGTTGGAACCGCATGCGGTGAGTAAAACTGCTTCAAATATCTCTGTGTTGTTAACTTAGCCATCGACGCGTAAGCACATCAAGTAAACAAAATGCGATGTTGTCATCAAACTGCACTTTCCACATGTACAGCTTAAAAAAAAAAAAAAAAAAAAAAGACGACAAAGTGGAACTTAGTCATTTTCCAAAACCGCTAAGCAAATATATACAGTTTCAGTACATACCACATAGAGACCTCGTTGCTGCTGCTGCTCTTGTTAAATTTCAGCATCAGGATCTGATTCTGGATCATAAATATACGCTGAATCTGACTGTTAGCCATGGTTTGTTTTGGATGTTTTTTTTCCTCACGGTAATGTCACAGCTTCCAAACGCTCTTAAAGCAAAAGCCTACTGGCGCTCGTGACTCTTTAGCTCCGCCCACACATCACGCCTCCAGCCGGTCGTGTTTTTCCGGGAAAAATCAGTACAGACTATCTTCCTCTTATGAATATAATAAAACTAAATGATGTATGTACGTGACGTGAGTACATGACGTCACCGCGCTACAGTCTGCAGCGGAGGGTGCCTTCTCTCTCATGCTCTCGCTCTCGCGCTCTCCGCGAATCACA